>NC_058130.1:334177563-334286381 GCF_016433145.1 Gracilinanus agilis | reverse complement strand
GAGGTAAGGGAGAGATGGAGGGAGGGAAGGAAGGAGAGAGGGAGGAAGAGAGGGAGGAAGGGAGGGAGGGAAGGAGGAAGGGAGAGAGGGGAGGAATGAGGGAGGAAAGGAATGAGGGAGGGAAGAAGGAGGAAAGGAGGAAGAGAAGGAGAAAGGGAGGAAGGAAGAAAGGACGAATTCACTCCCACCTCCCCACATTAACTTGTTTTTGTTTTTGTTTTTTTTTAGTGAAAAATGCCTGATGCAAATGGTCACATCTGATAAAATACATATCATTCTGCACTAGTAGTACCCCTACCCCTTTTCTGCTATGAGAAGAGAGACTTGTTTCATTATCTTTTCTCTAGAACTATTACTGATTTTTCAATTACTCAGAGTGATTGATGTCAATTTTTTGAAATAGTGCCTTCATCAGACAGAATCAAAGGACTTCAGAAGCACTGTCTGGTCACATCATTATTGTCATTTTGTCAAAGATAGTGTGCCACAGACCTAAAGCTGCTACAGAGCAAGTCATTATAGAAGTCCACTTCTAGATCTCAATCTTTTGAACTAGGATACTTGATTTTCAGCCCAGTCAGTCCTTCTTCCAAAAGTCTCTCTTCTCTTTATATGCATTTCAATTGTGCAGCAATTTTAGGACTTAGGTTCTTTGAATTCTATCTTCAATTTCTGAGATTTGAAGTACTGAATGTTATCTACCTAAAGGCCTGCATGGCCAACTGTTTAGCTGGTGAAGATGAGGAAAAAGACGGGACTGGAGAAAGAAGAATTGAAAGGATCTGTCCTCCTCATACATGGGGGAGATGGCACCAAAAGATGTAGAATAGTAGACACCTATCTAAAACTATGTGGTTTATGCAGCTACATTGTGGAACACAATAGAGACCCCAGAACAAGAGGGGGAGGGTATGGATTAGAAGGAAAAAAATTTACTCTGTTCCTCTACCAACTTTAGCCAACAGAGAATAATAAGCAAAAACAGATAGGACTCACGGAAAGCCTCTGAGAGAAATCTCTCACCTAGGGAACTTTAGGACAGTGAAAAGAAAGTTGATTTGGGGGCTACCTATTCTGAACCTGTCATGCTATAGAAAAGGTAATAGTCCCAGAGAGCAGAAATTACTCATCTAAGATCATTCAGATGGTAAGTAAGAGAGGAAGACTTCAAACCTAGATCCTCCAGATTCAAGATTCTCATACAAGGTTCTCATTATCATGTGCTGGGACCATAAGTAACTAGGAATTTGCAATGGATAATTCTGAATATTCAGATATAACTGGTCACTTATTCAATTGCATCTTTTTTTTCTTTTTGTAAAATTTTCTTCTATAATATTGCAAAATGTATGCATACAACTGTAGAGCCGATCTCATTGTTCTAGAGTAGTGATGGGCAAACTTTTTAAAGAGGGGCCAAAGGAAAGGAAATGCTCATCTGTCAGTCTGTTTCTAAGGCAACTCTTTCCAAGTTTCATTGTATTGTATCCTACTCATTGTATTCGTCAGGTTAGGAATAATGTTGGGCCGGATAGAATATTTCAGGGGGCCACATCTGGCCTGAGGGCTGTAGTTTGCCCATCACTGTTCTAAAGGATTCTGTGGATAGTTTCCCAGGTTTCCTGCTTGGGGCCATACAAGTCAATAAAAAACATATGAAAAATCCAAGACTATCTGTGTCAGGTAAGGCCAAAACAAAATGGTCCTATTTGCAAAAGAGAAATGTTTCCTAAAAAGAAAATTTCATATGTCACAAGAAAAGCATTTCCCTGTTCAAGAAGTTGTGCTTTACTCTACTAACTTTTTTATATAATTGAACTTAATATGACTAGAAAATGGAGATGTATAACATTCAAAATGAATGGAGGAACCAAAAACCTGACTTTGTCCCCAGCAGCCAGAATATTTCCCTTGAATCCTTTACCATTCACCAGAATAAAGTAGCTTGAAGGTGAAGACAAAACACATTCTGTCATGATCTTAAGAGGCTGAGCCCTAAGGGGGAAAGTCTATTCTACAGATATAAAAGAAATCAGTTGTTTTTCCTTGTATGTATCTTTAAAGGGATCTCAGTTTTTGACATTTATCATGGTGTGCGTCAGCAGATGCTTAATGTGGTTCGAGTCTGAACAACAGATTCATCATGTTGACTTGGCTTGCCATTAAATCAGAGTGGACTGTTCATGCCCTCTAAGTCTAGATGTACTGGCCCTTGAACTTCCATCAAGCTGTCTCAGGAAAGTCAGTCTAGTAAAGACTCAGAGATAGATTCTTTCAACTCAGACTAGTAAAGACTCAGAATTAGATTCCCTAAGCTCCTCAAATAAGCCTTCTCAAAGCAAGCCTATTGGAAGGGGAAATGCTTCAGCATTATTCCCAATGTCTATCATGCTGAGAGGTTAATCCATAGTCTGATCCCCAATTCTCTTCTTTGTAGATTAGATGATTGAGATATAGAGAAAGTTAATGACCTGTCCTGGGTCATATAGCAAAGCAGTATCCTATCAAGGCAGGAATTGGAGAGTGTCTTAGTGTAGAATGAAGGCAGGTTTTTGAAAATCCAGATCTATAAGGGGAGTTATGTTTATTTCTTTTCCTCTGCAGGGGAGAAAACTTATCAATCAGTTAGACTGTCTCCATGGAGGAAGGTTTTAGGATTCAGGATGGGTAATTCTTCCATTCATACCTGTGTAGCTGGGGAGGCAAACTTTGAAATTCACAAAGAAGAATCTGGCTACCCGCTGGCACCCAGGTTTGTCATGGATCTAAGATGGATAAACCAAATTGTCAATCAAGCAATCTGCCCTCAATAAATTTCTAATCTAGCAGAAGAATTGAGATATAGAATCAGAGAATTTTAGAACTAAAAGGTCCTTGAAGATATTCAAGTTCAAACCCTTCATTTTTCAAATGAGGAAGCTAAGGCATAGAGAAGTGACCTACCAATATCACACAGTTCAATTTTATTTCAATTCAATTCAGCAATATTTATTAATTATGTAATGGGGCACTAGGTTTACAATGCTAGATAAGACATCAATTACGTGTGTTCAGGCCTGTCTCAAAGATGAAAAAGTTCCAATATATGAAGAACTAAAAAAAAGTCCTTAGAAAGTATTATCCTTTTTTTACTGTATTTACAGAATGTCTTAGAGCCTGGAAACAGGCTCAGGAGAATCAAGAATTAAACCTGAAATTCAGATCATAAATAAACTTAATGGCACTTTTGTTCTCTGTGTTTTCGTGAGTCTTGTTCTGAGTCATATGTACAAAAAATGAGATTTACATTGCTCTCCCATTGGCACTTCAAATTCAAGTTTCCCAAACCAGACTTATCATTAATGATATGCTATGACCTATAATGAGAACAAAACAGTTGCTTCATTTGCCTCAAGCACACAAAAATGAGAGCAAAATAGGTTTTAAAAGCTCCTACTGTCCCAATCATGCCATACTATTTAGGGTGGTAAGAGAAGATTTTTATATTCTTGCTTCAGTTACAAAATTAGCAGATTATGGTGCTACTCATCATCTTCCCAAGAAAACCTGTCCCTCCTTCAAATATCCTTATTTATGTTGAAGTCACTACCAACTTTCCCAGTCTTCCAAGTCATTGGTGGACTCAAAAGTATTCTTAGCTGTCTATTCCTTTTCTCTTACCCCTTATATCCAAAAAGTTATCATGCCCTTCAATTCTTCCTCTATATCTCTCAAATCTATCCCCTTCTCTCCAATGACATTACCATCCTTAGTCCCCTCACTTCTAAGATAAGAGCACTAGGCCTTGGGCCCCTCCTCTCCAAGACGAGAGCATCTAACTCCAGATTTTTATTTCAAGGACCCATGTAAGAATCAAGGACTTAAATACAAAATTTGTCACTTCCAGGACCACAAATAAATCAGTGACCACTGATACCAAGCCCAATATCCCTTCTTCCCTAAGACTTGAAAAAGATTGGTGCCATTCACACAGCTCTGAAGGGTGGGAGCCCTGTAAAAATGTACTATATCATTATGCAATGGCTATTAAATTGCAATCTCTTATATTCCACAGGACCAACTTCTCAACTCTTCCTTCCCCTTCATATTTACTTTCTGGAAACCCAAGTCTATCACCAACAAATATCCCTTCACCTTAGGAATCTTCCCCTCATATTTCTTTCACGGCATTCATGGAGAGACCTGGGTCACCCCACAAGACACTGAATCCCAAACAATCCTTTTCAGCATTGACTAGAACTTCTCTACCCTTGGCATACTAGTGCAAAAGGAGAATGCTTTCTACCCATAGCCACCTCCAGACCCTTTCTCTGTTGCCATCACTCCATAACCTCTCCCTCAGTGAGGTTCACCCTATCCAGATCATCAGCCTCCTATGTAATTAGAATCTGTTGCCCTAAAAAAAACTATGATTCCCAGGACCCCATCATTACATGCTAATGTAGACAGGATATAAATTCTTTGTAGTTCCATCTCTTGCCCTCTTGTCTTCCTGCTGCAGCTTTGGTGGATCAGGCTTTTTGAGCAGGTAGAAAAACTTAGTCACATGGTTCTATTTTGTTAGATAATAAACTTTATAAAATATAATATTTGAAGTATTGGACATTAATTTAAATATTGCATTTATGGCAACCACAGAAGTGGAGTTTAGAACCCTTGATTCTCTTTGAGTAGATTAGTTTGAAAAGAAACCATGTTTCTCCTACTGCTGCTGATCCTCCTCCTGCTGCTAACTGCCTGGGTGGTCCCAGCTGCCACATGCTGCTGATGATTGCTGTGTCTTTTAGAACACACAAGCTGGGAGTCCTTGGAGCCCCTCTCTGGTGAGCTGAGAAAGTATAAATCCTTCTTTCCCTTACATTGCCAACACCTGAGTGCTTGCTCTATGCTTGTCTTAGAAGTAAGGGTATTTTTCTCTTAGGCAATAATCAGCCTTCTAAAGGGCTTTTACTTTAGGAGATGTTTCTACCCTCTTAACACTTTGTCAACATGACAGGGGAAGCAAGTGGCTCCCTGGCATTTTTACCCCTGGGGGGAGGAGAAGGAAGGTTACTCTTCTAAACTATAGACAGGAAGCAGAATTGTAAGCATGGCCCACTCTATGAAAGAGCAGTGCATTACCTTCTCAAACAGCTCACAGTTTTAGGATGTCTTTTCTTCCTACTGTTCCTGGGTGCACTGGTCTTTGTGATTAGCATGAATAATCCTGAGATTCAGGGGAGAAATTCATCTCCCTACACTCCCTTGCCATTCTGGTCTGCCCAGTGCCTACAATTCATCCAATATGGGATTCCTCCACACTACTCTCTGTGCAGAATTCTCCCTCACTATGGGAGATCCCAGAGGTGTGACCAAAGGAATCTAGATGGATGATGATACTGGGGAGGAGAAGGAACTTTAAAGAATCTGGAGGTCAAATTTGTAAGCCTTTTCAGACTCCATTGTTTTATGGAAGTCTCTGTATTGGAATTGGAAAAAAACAACTCTTGAATTCAGTGCCTGTATCCTGTTACATATATTGTATTTGCTGATTGCTAGTTTTAAGATTTTATTTTGTTTAAGTTCTTTTACACATGTTACTTTAAGTTACTCTGTTTTGACAATTAGCTATATGTGCTGTTACATTGTCTTTAGTTGTACCTCCCCATATGACTGGACTGGAGAAAATACAATTGTAAAAGTACCTTTGAGTTGTTTGTAAAAAGAGGTAAGGGTTCAGTTAGTAGCTGAAGTAAAGTACTAAAGCACTATTATAATTCCCACCTCCGCATTATAAAAATGTAATGGATGAGACATATAAAGACATACAGCTATTACAGTCTCATCAGGGAGATGGGAAGGTTTTCCTAGGGGATGTGGCACCTCTGGATGGCTCTCAAGAAGGGAGAATTACCCAGGTAGCCTAGTGGCTTCTGGATGGTTTTTTTCTATTTGTAACTCTTCAGCTCACTCTACCCCTCCACCTGAATGACCTAGATTCTTTTTTTTTTAAACCCTTAACTTCTGTGCATTGACTTATAGGTGGAAGAGTGGTAAGGGTAGGCAATGGGGGTCAAGTGACTTGCCCAGGGTCACACAGCTGGGAAGTGTCTGAGGCCGGATTTGAACCTAGGATCTCCCATCTCTAGGCCTGGCTCTCAATCCACTGAGCTACCCAGCTGCCCCATGACCTAGATTCTTGGTGATGTTTTAGACCCAAAAGGTTTTTTTGAATTAGCTGGTATACTACTATTTTTTTAAAAAGCTGTTTTTTAGTGAAAATTAATGTATCCTGAGTTAATCCATGTGTTTGTCAACATCCTCCTCAGGGGGGATTGTATAATCATCATAAAATTCTAGTTTTATAAAAGTTTTTCTTGTTTGAGAGTAATTTTAGGATAAGAAACTTGCTATCTCCCAGAAAATGAACTGCTTGGAGAAGGTGCCATGGAGATGCCTGCAGAAACCTCACATTGCACCAAAAAATCTAGAATGAACTTCGGGATGTAGTGAAATTAAACTGTGGGGAGTTGAATGCATTTGTTTTGAATGTACACTTTTATGTCAAAAGGGACTGCCCCCTAATTGGCTTTTTATCAATGCACCCAGCAATCATTGGTTTTGTTCTCTTCCCCTTTTATACCCAAATCATTGCAATATTATGTTTACATGATTTATTGGAGAGATTAGTCTCCCAAAGGATCCCAGGGGGGAATTATGTAATTAGAATCTGTTACCCTAAAAAACTATGATTCCCAGCACCCCACTCTCTTCTATCATTACGTGCTGATGTAGACAGGATATAAATTCTGTTAGTTCCATCTCTCACCCTCTTGTCTTCCTGTCACAGTTTTGGTGGAGCAGGCTTTTTGAGCAGGTAGAAAAACTTAGTCACATGGTTCTATTTTGTTAGATAATAAACTCTATAAAATATAATACTTGAAGTATTTAGACATTAATTTAAATCTTACACTCCAGATCTCAAGGAATTCACTTTTTGGCTCAGTCTTTCTCTCCATCCCAAACCTCCTAGAAGACTTTGAGATATATGTTGATGTTTCCTCAAATACTTTGAACTTTCACTTAATCAACTTCCTTCACTACAATGTTCAAGACCCTTACTCCACCTCAATTCTAAACAGGAATTGTTATACCTACCATTACCCATAATGTGTAACTTTCATGATAAAAAAAAATCCTGTATTGGGGACAATTAGGTGACTGGGTGGATAGAGAGCCAGGCCTGAAGATGGGAGATTTGGGTTCAAATCTAGCTGCAGATATTTCCTAGCTTTGTAACCCTGGGCAAGTCACTTAACCCCAACTGCCTAGCCCTTAGCATTCTTCTGCCTTAGAACCAATATATAGTATTAATTTTTTAAATAAACTGGATTTCCTCTGTCTGATCATTTCATTCCTCCTCATACTTCACTCTTCCTAAACCTATTCTTTGTCTCCAACATGACTTCTCTTCTCTCTACCATCATTGATGAGACCAGGATATCACTCCTACTTATGTTTTACTTTCCTCCCTTCTCAGACTTAACTCTATATTTAATTGGCTCAATTTTATATTGTCCTTGAAAAGACCCCTGAAGGAAATCACACAAATGTCCTTACTCTACATTTATGCCATCTAATCTCAACTTGGCCTTCAACTGCCAAAGGCAATCTTATTCTTCCATATTGTATTCCCCAAAGCTTTTCTTTTAACCCTTATTTTTTCACCTAAGGACTCCCACACTATCCCCTTCCCCCACCCTCTTAGCAGAGAGCCTCACCTATTACTTTATTGAGGAAATAGAAGTCATTTGCAAAGTTCTCCCTCTCCTTCCTTATAGTACATTTCATATCCCTTTGATACTATGCCCCCACTCTCTCCTCCTTTACTTTGGCCTCTGATTAAAAGATGATCTGGGGACAGCTGGGTAGCTCAGTGGATTGAGAGCCTAGAGCCTAGGTTCAAATCTGACCTCAGACACTTCCCAGCTGTGTGACTCCCATTGCCTAGCCCTTACTATTCTTCTGCCTTGGAACAATACACAGTATTGACTCCAAGACGGAAGGTAAGGGTTTAAAAAAAAGATGATCTGTCTCTCGATTGGTACTTGAGTTTGTCCCTTCTCATCTCTTCTAGCAGATTTCCTCCATGATGATCCCCTCTCTAATCTTTCATCTTTCTCCATCTTCCCCATTCTTAAAATCCCTCACTTGACCTTTCCATTCCCTCCAGTTATCACTTTCTATCTTTCCTTCTAACATCCAAACTCCTAGAAAAAATTGTCTACATTCATTGCCTTCTCTCCATTCTCCTAACTTGCTTTTCAAAGCCTTTCAATCTGCTTTCCAATCTCATTAAATAAAATTGTTCTCTCCAATGCTAACAATGATCTTTTTTAATTCTTAATTTTTATTGTTGTTTTTTTGTGGAGAGCCATTGGATGTAGAAAAGCCATTGGAGAAATAGGATCAAATTTAGGGCCTATTATCTGGATTCCCTACATGACCAATCCAGACTGAGGCAGTCTTTATGTTTGGTTCTGGTCACCTGAGCCCCGAAAAGCTCTGGTACCAGCAGGTAGGTTAATCCAAAAACAACTTGATCCCTCCAAGAGGCTATTAGGAGTCATTTAGAGAAACAGAGTCTGTAACAGATATTTTATCTGGATCACATTACAAAATCATCGGCAAGTAAAACTGTGTGTATGATTTTTCTGCACTGCATGTCAGGACAGACAGAATGGGCCATCTAAGATAAAAATCTGAGGCTCCTCTTTTGACTCAGTCTTTGATCCCAACCTTTCTTAGAATTCTTATTGGAGAGCTTTGAAGTGGCAGACCAGCATCTACTGAGTTGATGATTCCTTTCCTTGATAATTGAGAAGCCTGAATCCTAACAAATGTTACTTAGATAAGATTGCATATTTAGTTTAGAACTGGCTCCTTTAGTCTGGACTTCATTTGGCCAAATGCAGGATTCGATTGGTGAGCATCTCCATGGGGTATTTCCCCTCCCAGAATTATCCCCTACTAAGTTGGTGGTTGGAATTTGACCATTTGTCTTTGCATCTTTACTCTTTAGACTTCAATGGGTTATGTGTGATTTATTACCCCTTCACTACTGTGACTCTTTTTGTTCTTTGCTTGAAATCAGTATATAATAAACTCCCAAGCCCACAGAATTCAGAATAGCATGGGCTAACCACTAGTCTAGTTGTTCTCATTTTCTTTCTCCTGCTTTAACCATCCTATGCTACCACTCCACTCAGGACCCCCAAAATCATATAGAGGCAAGCCCCCTATAGTTTTTTGTTTAATCTCACCTTTACTTCCAAATATCCTTTCCTATATCCCCTATCCAATGCCCTATCCTTTGTAATAAAAAATGTAAAAGAAAGAAAAGGCAAAAAAGAAATCAGTTTGACAAAACCAAATAACACATTAACAGTATAACAATATCTGAAATGTTTGATTTTTTCTGGTGAGTAGTTAAATTCATTAATTCTATGATAAAAGAAACTATCATTCATTGAATCATATCTTTCAATATCCTTGAATAAACTTTTTCTTTCTCACCAAAGAAATCATTTTCTTGCTGTGAACCATTGACGTATGTATGCTAAGACTAATAAACCCAGAGTCTGGGCGTTATTCCTCTACATACAACTTTTGGAGGAGAGTTGATACAGGAGCCAAACCTAATGTAATGAGGGCACTGAGTGTGTATACAAAAGCTTCAAATGGATGGACTCTTTTCTTCCCTGGTAGCAATCAAGGCAAAAACTGCTATAAACCTCCAGGTGAGAGAAGTAATGGCAGCTGTCTGCCTCAGTTATCTTATATCTCCCCCCCAACTGCCATCTGGATAAGAGCACATGGTATCTGTTTCTTTTTAATCCATCAACATTTATAACAAAGTTTAACAGTTTAAACATTTAGAATGATGCTCAGCACATAGTAGGTACCTACTCACACATCAGACACTGTGCTAAGTGCTGGGGATACAAAAAGAGGCAAAAAATGGTTCTTGCCTTCAAGGACCCCACAATCTACTAGAGGAGACAACATGCCAACAAATATATAAAAACAAGCTTTGGGGGCAGTGACATTGCTCAGTGGATATAGAGCAGGGCCAAGAGATGAGAGGTCTTGGGTTCAAAGTAAAGGAAGATTAAGAGTTTTTTAAAAAAAAGCTATATGGAGTAGCGACCCTGAAAGGAAAATGTTTTGTAACAACCACTCTAAACTAGGATCCACTTTTCCAGGACCATAGAGAGAGTATAGTAGAGAAAATGCTCCTCAGGTAGGGAAAAGGGGCAGGGTTGTTTTTGCATTTCAGGTCTTATTATAGCTTCTAGGTAAATATTTTTTCTTTTTTTTTTTTAAACTTTTACCTTCCATCTTAGAATCAATATTGCATATTGGTTCCAATACAGAAGAATGGTAAAGGCTAGGCAATGGGGGTTAAATGACTTGCCCAGGGTCACACAGCTAGGAAGTATCTGAGGACAGAGTTGAACCCAAGGCCTCCCTTCTCTAGGCCTGACTCTCAATACACTGAGCTACCCAGCTGCCCCCAAAATATCCCCTTTTAAAAGCTAATTGCTGCCAATTGGTTAATTGATATTGAGGAAGTCTTGGCTAATCAACTGATCCTTGGAGGGCATTTTTTAGGTTGATTTTTTAATTTTTTCTTTATTTTATTCCAGTTACAAATTTATATATAAGTTTTCCATGGTTACATGATTCATGTTCTCTCCCTCTCCTTCTTTCCTTCCCCCTGCCCGGAGTTGCAATTCTACTGAGTTATACATGTATTATCACTCAAAGCATATTTCCATATTATTTCATTTTTGCAGGTGAATAATCTTATAAAACCAAAACTCAAATCATATATCCAAATAAAAAACTAATAAAGTATATATTTTCTTCTGCATTTCTACTCCCACAGTTCATTCAGCTTGAGGAAGTATTAAAGAACCCATAAATCCTCAGGGTTATTCCAAGAACCTTGAGAGAAGGGACAGCTTCACCCTAAGAGCGATCAGCTAGTCTGTGTGTGGGTTAGAAGAGTAAATGCAGAGTTAGGCTATACTAAATTTTAAGTGATTTCTCCCAGGCTCCGGGGTAGAGGGTTGTAAAGAGCCAGAAACAATAAGAAAAGAATCTGGTCTCTCTCTTTGGAAGGGGTTCTCCAAGTACTAAATCCAGTCTGCATGCCTGAACTAAGAAAACAGGAGAATCCCAGAACTCCTGGCCTGGACCCAGCATTGAGGTCTGTTTCTACACTAAGAAAAATGTTATTGGGTTGGATTAGTGGACAATACTCATAGCTGACCCAGACAACTCAGAGGCGAGCAGAGGAGGGAGAGTGAGGCATAATATTTGACTTTTTAACTGGCAATAAATAAGAAGCAATGTCCTATTTTAACACAAAATACACATCCGCCTGACCAGGATAGAGATGAAACATCCTCATGTACAGCGATGAACCTTTTTAATGTCTTTTACTCAAATGCAAATGTCATTTTCTGGCCTTTGTACTTCAAGCCAGATGAGCTCAGAATAAAGACATTCTTAATTTTCAGTGTAGCCTGTAGCAATGTAGCCTCTGCAGCAGGGGGTTTAGAAAAAGCTATATTTGTCCAAAGTGCTGACAGATTCTCAAAGATACCATTTGTCTTACTGTGTCTACCAGAATTAAAAGAACTACAAAGAAAACTACCAAACTGAAGAGACTTTATCTCTTGTAAGCAGAACAAATGTATAATTCCTCAATGTGTCTGTGTGCCTAGGCAGAGAGCCCCCAAAGTCTTAGTGCAGTTTTAATGTATTCAAGCTCACATATGTATATATGTCTATGTATATACACATACATATATGTTATATGGAGACAACAGGGAAGAGTACTAAGCACAATGTTGGGCATATATTAAATACCTAATAATGCTTGTGGACTGACTAACTCTGGAGTCAAAGAACACCTTGGCTGGAATCCCCCTTCTATTCCTTACCACCTCTATGGCCTTGAGCAAGTCCTTTAACCTCCCCAAGCCTCAGTTTCCCCATATGCAAAATGAGGAGGTTGGACTAGATGGTCTCCAGAGTCCTTTCCAGTTCCAGATCTACATTCAATATGTAACATTTGTTGTTTTATAAAGCACCTCCTTCACAATGACCCAACTGGAGGAAAGAAGGCCAGTATTATTATCATTATTATCCTCATTTTACAGATGGGGAAAAGGAAACTCAGCAAGGTTGGATGGCTTGCCCAGGTCATACAGGAAGCACCAGATTCAGGACTCAAAGTTGAGTCCTCTTATCTCCTAGTCTACTATTCTTTCTACCACTTCCTGATTGCGTCCTAATATTACATAAAAACAGGAGGAATTTGCAAGTAGCTTAAATACCATGAAGATTTTTTAAATCAGTGACAGGTATTCTTAAATGATTAAAAGAGTTGAAAGTGAGGGAGCAAGTCAAGAGAAATCTTGGACAGAGCTAGATCTAGCACTGCATTCTCAGAATTCTATATAAAGATTTAAATATGCTTTGTATCCAAGGAAGAACAATATGAGCACCAAAATTGCTGTGCCCAGACACAACACAGAGATACAAAATTAAAATGAGAATAATCCAAAAGACAAATATAAAATGGAAAAGAGGAACAGGAGTAGTGATACTGCTAAGAGATGACATTTTCACTGCAGGTAAAACTTCCTAAGCCCAATTATCTGACCCACAGATTTGAGGATGGAGTAATATACAGAAATGAAAGGAAGCCCTCTGGTAATTCTTACAGAAGTCAGAGTTTGACTTGTTTTCACTGAAGAATCAGATGAGAACTTTCTTTTTTATGTGGCTGCTGGGAGAATACTGTTGCATTTTAGAAACCTAGACTATGGCAGCTCTATTATTGCTCCAGTTCAACATTATTCCCATTTTTCTGTAAGGCTGCCTGAGAAGAGATCATGATGCTAATGAGTCCATAATGCTGGTTCAGTTCTCATATGAAACAGTTATCTCTGTTCTGTCCTTTTCTTTTCTGTAGGCACAGAAAGTCTTGCACTTTAAACCAACCCACCATTCTTACAAAAATCTTCCTTTAAAAGGGGCCCTGGAAAGGAAATCTGGGTAGATCAGTCAGCAAAAATCCAGCAACACTTCTGATAAATAAGTAGGAACCATGATGTGCTTTTCTTTTTTTTTAATCCCTCCACAATTCATAGTTCTGTGTCTTAAGTACAGTAGATGTTCAATAAATATTGACTAACTAGATTTGTTGATCCAATCTTTGTCTTAATATATGAAGGAAGCCTTCTGACTCCTTGTCACATAGCCTATTTCTCCAAATGCTTCAGTGCCCTCATTCCTTTGAAATTTACACCTCAAAACAAAGAAGGAATTGCAGCTCCCTATTAACTTCAGCTCTCATGACATGGCTGCCTCCCAATTAAGAAGCTTCAGAGGGAAGGCAGAGGGCAAAGCCAAAACTAAGATGTTTACCCCTGGGACAAGAGGAACAATACCCTTATTCTATGTTGGAGGAGAGACAGAGACCCCAGCAACTCAAATGGTATAGAAAGGAGCTCACCTTCATAAGTTTTAGATCCAATCTAATACACTTTTATTTTGAAGCATATACTTTCTGCAAGACATTGTACCAGGCACAGAAAGGGGAGGAAAATATTCTATACTCAAGATGTTTAGATTCTTCTGAGAGAAACAACATGCAAGCCAATAAACATATACGTGATGATTTGAGGAAGGAAAGAGTACTATTCTGCCAGCTATGTGCAGAAGAATTTATGGAAAGGAGATATGGAAAGTCTTAGAATAGAAAGTGACATATAAAGATCTTCTGAAGATCATAGTCTCTAAAAGGCAGAGGAGTGAACTCCAGCGGTGAAGAAAAGGAAGGGAAAAGAAAAAGAGTGGAGAGATGGGCTGTTGGGTTCAGAAGGGGAAAGAAAACCAGTTAGGTTGGAATATGCCATGTATAAAGGAGAGTAATGTGGCATAAGCTTAGGGAGTAGACTATAGCCAGACTGTAAAATTTAAATGCAAAGCCAAGAGATTTGTATTGTATCTTTGGGTCAATAGGGAACCACTGAAGATTCTCACTCAAGGAATTGACGAAATATTTTGCCACCTGTGCATGGAGGAGAGATTGAAAAAAGGAGAGACTAGAATCTAGTAGAGCAATTAGACAGCTATCACAATAGGACATGAAAGAGATGATGAAAGACAGAATTAATGTGTGCTAGAAATAAAAATATCTGGGCCATTAGCCCAAGTTGAAGCATCAACTTTAATTTTAGGAAACCAAAACTGGAGGTCTTGCCACACCCAGCCTATGACAAAGACTTCACTTAGATGCACAACAGTCTATTTTATAGATTTTTGACAGTCAATTAGCATAAGTGATTAACAAAACAAGTGTACAGAATATTTTACTAAAGTTTAGGAAATATTTGCTAAGAGAGTTAATAAATTCCAAATAAAGGTTTAAGAGAAGCAGCTTCCATTTGCCCTTGTTCTTCTGATAATTTAACAACAATTAAGGTCTCTTGTTTGGATTTACAAAGATCAGTACCTCTATTGAATGTCTCAATCTCTAGAATGTATGGGTTATGGTATGTCACAAGCACCATTTATCACTGCAGTTTGAAAGTAACAGTAACAGAAAAATTATGAATCTGATCAGGATACAATTCTCAGTCATCTTTAATTGATACTACCAATAATAGACTGAGACAACTCACTATACTGACTCTTACAGACATCTATCTGGGCCATAAACTCTGAATACCCTATAGTGAATATAAATCTTTCACAAAAGCAAATGTTATCTTGTTCTCAAAATAAATTCCTAATTCCTACTATTCACTCAATGATTGTTTCTGTTATCTTAATCAAGAATCAGGAGTTAGTCAAGCTGTGCACTTAACATTCCAAAGCTGATAACAGAAGCTCTTAATTTTATAGGCAGTTATAATGGTCTAACACTACACACTATTATCTATCTTTTCTACTACTGTGTTAAGATTATATTATTATAATTTCTAACTTATACACACTTATATACACACTTTTTCTTTATAAAATTATAATTGCAGATACCTACCCAAATGTTACATGTGATCAATTGGTTTATAATAAATGTTATCTAAAGCATTAAATACAATTTCATT
Organism: Gracilinanus agilis; assembly: GCF_016433145.1. Classification (NCBI taxonomy): domain Eukaryota; kingdom Metazoa; phylum Chordata; class Mammalia; order Didelphimorphia; family Didelphidae; genus Gracilinanus; species Gracilinanus agilis. Next base: position 334,271,208 of record NC_058130.1, on the reverse strand, counting down.
TTTTCATATACTGGCTATGTGAGTAGAGATAGTGGGAGGGGTGTGAAATATGCTGTGGAGGTATAATTAACAAAGCATAGTAAATGGCAGGGAAGGAGAAGGAAGAGTCCAGGATGACTCTGAGGTTGTGAACCTGAGTGATTGGAAGGATCTATCAATAGAAGTGGGAAAGTTAGGGAGGAAGGTGAATTTCAGGGAAAAGAAAATGAATTGTTTTGGACATGTTGAGTTTGAGATTCTTAAAGGATATGCAAATGGACACATCCAATAATCGATAATCATTTATTATGCACCTACTCCATTCCAGGAACTGTTAGGCCCTGTGGATGTAAAGAAAGGCAAAAGACCATCCTTACCCTTGAAACTCATAGTCTAATGGAAAAGAAAACAAGCAAATAGCAGAAAGTTGGGGCTGGAGCTCAGGAAAGAAATTTAGGCTGGATATATAGATTTGGGATTCATGCATATAGATATGACAATTGAAACCACTGGAACTAATGAGATAACTAAAAGTGAGCATAAAAAGGGAAGAGAAGAGAGTCCAAAACAGAGCCTGAAGACACATATGTCGATTAGCGATCTGGGAACATCTCATGATCCAGCAAAGAGCACTAAGGAGTAAAGAGAGGTAGGAGCACTGAGGCTGAAAAATATATCCAGGAAAATGGAGATAATCAACAGTATCAAATGCTATAAAAAGATCTGGAAGGGCAAAGTGATTGGATAATATAATTAATTTATTATTGATATTCATTAATATTAATTAATTAATATGTTATTGGTAAGAGGTAGTTTCCATTGATTGTTGCAGTGTTTGGATTCAAGGGTTTGAAAAGTTGGGAAAGAGTATAAATAGTTTTTTTTTCTTGGAGTCTGGATGTGAAAGGGAAAAGAAATATAGGAAAATAATTTGGAAGGGCAGGGCAAGTAAAGCTTTTTTCAGAATGAGAAATCTGGGTATATTCGTAAGAAAAATGGGGGAAGGAAGAGGAGGAAGAGAAGGAGGAGGAGGAGGAGGTGGTGGTGGTGGTGATGGTGGTGGTGGTGATGGTGGTGGTGGTATTGGAAAAGCAAAAGGCAACTTCTTCATCAGAAACTGGACCAGAAGAGGAATGATCGTTTCGATTTTCTCAATAAGTAGGAAATGAAATCCTCTACTAAGAAGATAATGTAAGAGCCTAGAACAAAGAAGAGAGGTTTTGGACTAGTTGCTGTAGAGAGTATGATAGAGAGTTAAAGAAGAACAAAATAATTGCTACTATATCAGTAAGAGCATGGCTGATATTTGATAACAAATTTTCAGTAGACCCAGTCAGCAAGATTGTGTTATATACTCCAGTGACATTCAGTGGTACTGAATAGGAATAGAGAATGTAGATGGTAAGGATAACCCAAAATTAGGGTTGGGTAAGAAATAAGTAATAATAGACAAGGGATGTTGACATTTAGACTGGTTGAGTATTTTAATATGTACATAAATGATAGAATTAACTATAAGTAATGTGACTTTTTTAAACAAACAACATAATTTTTCCATTTAAGTGGACAAAATAATCACCATGAGACATTATACATACATCCCATTGTTGCTGTCACTATTCCAAACATTTCTGAGCTCCTCTTTAGGAACTGTTTGCAGAATTTATAAAACATTCTTTTGAATATACTTTTTTATTTTAGTAATATTTCTTCCAATTTTTGAATATACTATTAATAATTCTTAAATGTAGTAGGGTTAGCAAAGCACTTTCTTCACAATGCGCCTAACTTACAAATGAAAATTTTCCCTATAAAGTCTCAGTATTAATAGACTTAGAAGAAACTTATTCAGAATCACACAGCTAATAAGGTTTAGTCATTCAATAATAAAATAGACATTTGTTTATACACTGAAGCAGCTGATAAGGAAGGAAGGAAGGAAGGAAGGAAGGAAGGAAGGAAGGAAGGAAGGAGGAAAGGAAGGCAGGAAGGGAGGGAGGGAGGGAGGGAGGGAGGGAAGAACAAAGGAAGGAATGTTATATACCAGGCATTATGCTAAACCCTTTACAAATAGTATCTCATTTGATCCTCACAAGAACCCTAGGAAGTAGTTACTAAAATCCCATTTTACAGTTGAGGAAATTGAGGCAGTCATAGGCCAAGTGATTTGTCCAGGGTCACAGAACTAGTGTGACTAATGTATGAGAGCAGATTTAAAATCAGTTCTTCCTGACTTCAAGCCCAGTGCTCTATCCACAGAATCACCTAGAAATCAGTGCTAGAGCACAATTTGGAGGCTACTGAGTATTGCACTACTACTAGTGAACTCCTCACCTCTGTGAGTTAACTAGTTTTAACCTATGCTGCAATTCATATGGTTGACTCTGATCACATCCTCTGCTTAGAATGATTAATGTGAGCCAATCAGCCAAAATAGACATTACTCTTGGAGAAAAAGTTCAGAATCAGATTGACAAAAAGATTTCTGGATGGCTTCTACTACAAATTTCCTCACACATCCCATCCCCTTTCTCATAATTTATCATAATCTCAACATGACAGTTGTGGCAAATATTGCCTTTGGCTTGTTCCTTGTGCTTAGCACAACAGTTGCTAAACTTTCTGCCAAGGGACTTCAAAGCATTTTACTATATTTAAAAAAAGATTTTTGCAGACCCATATTTAGGTTTCTCCTACCTCACACATTTTTTCACCTAAAAAAAAGTCATTTGATCATGGGTTAAGGCAGAAAGCCCATCTTCCCCACTACTCTCTCTCACTGCACACACATACGAGTACAAATGCGGTACCCTCATAGTGCACTTGATGGGTTGATTTCTTTTGGAGGTAAATCTTTTTCCAAGGCAACTTGAACCATATTGAAGAGTAAAAGAGTAAGGCGCAACATCCTTTTCATAGTTCAACTACATTTGTAAGTTCTATCTATTTGTAAATCCCTTAAGGACAAGGTTTATAGAAATATAGGTTTAGATTTGAAAGGTTTTCTGGTTCAACTTCTCATTTTTAAGATGAGGAAACTAAGCCTCAGAGAAATTCCAGAGTCAGCAAGTGTCAAAGGTAGAATTTGAACACAGATCTGCAAGGCTCCAAATCCCTAATCTTTATCCACTGAAACATATTATCTCAAAGCAGGGATACTGTCTTACATACTTTTGTATCTTCTCCAATGTCTAGCACAATCCATTGTAATTGCAGATCTTAGGAAACGATTTTGGTTGACTAACTCAATGAGTAAGTGAAGCCTGAATCTAGTACTGGATTCTGCTACTTGTTTTTGAAGTAGTTGAGTCAAGTCATTTATTATGTGCCAGGCACTGTGCCAAGAATTGGGGATACAAAGAAAAGCAAAAAAATTAGGCCCTGCTCTCAAGAAGCACAGTCTCACTGAGAGAAACATGCCAATGATTATGTATTTTTAAATCTCTCTCAATATATAGATAGATATGGATTTAGATATATTTGTACATGTATGTAATATACGTATGTGACATATATAAATTGGAGATGATTGACAGGAGGGAAGGCACTAGTTTTAAGGGGAATCAGGAAAGACTTCCTATAATAGGTAGGACTTTAGATGAGATGTGAGAGTGGAGATGAGGTGGGGGTATGGAACACCAGTGAAAATGCACCATCAGGGGATAAAGTATCTTGAGCAAGGAATAGCAAAGAGGCCAGTGGACAGAAGCTGGATTACTAGCTAAAAATAACTTCTTTTAAAATAGGTTCTCACACCAAAGATGTTGCCAAACTAAGATTTTAGTTTGCCTTAGTCTTGGGCATCCATCCCTGCCTCAGTTTACCAAATAAGTACTAAGGAAAGCTTTAGAAATCTAACCTAGGACATGTGCTATGGGTAAAATCGTTTATCAGCTGAAATAACAGCTATGGCACCATGGGATGAATAATACAAAACCTGAGCACTGAACTTTTACTGTAGTAACTGGCTTGGGCACAAGAAATGGAAAACACAATTTTCATTATCTTTGGAATCAAATTTCTAGGTCCTTTCTAGGAATATTAGACTGGGAGTCAGAAGACCTCACTTTAGATCTGGCACTGACATTGTTAACTCATTCTAGGACCTCAAATCATTCATTCCAATACCTCAGCCTCAATCTTCTCATTCACAAAATGAGGAAAGGAAATTAGACATTCTTTAAGATCCCTTCTGACTATAGTCCTATCAATCTACACAGAGATCAGGCAGGCTGGGCTAAGAGTGGGTAGTATTAATATCCATATTTCATATCTCAAAATCTGTTCTCCAACAATTAAGCATTGGGACTTGAAAGCAAGTTATTTTTAATAACCTTCTATTTCACAGTTTTTCTGTCTACCAGGGATATTTTACCTAAAGGATTAAATAAATACTACAGAAATAAAACAAGCCTTCAAAAAAGTACATATTTAGAGGAGAGGATGTCTTTGGATAAAGCATCAGTAATAATCATCAAAATAATATGACAAATAATGTTTTTAATTGAAAAACTCTGAGAAATTCATTATCTCATTTGATCCTCACTGTCACCCTCGCCTGTAGATCCAATTAGTAACACCATTTTATGGATGAAGAAATTTAAGCGTAGGAGGGGTTATAACTTGCCCAAAATCATACAGCTATTCAAAGGAGGAACTGGACGACTCAAACTCAGATCTTTTGAATTATTTCAAAGTTTTCCCCACTCTCCAAATTCTGTTTCTATCCACATTTCATCTGCATAAAATATATTTGGAAAAATGCTTTTTCTGTCTTTAAGCACCCTGTTGAGATGTGTTATATCTTTTCTTTCCTAAACCTGATGAGATAATTATCCTCTCCTCATCTGGTTGAGTGGCCAAGCTGGGAGTACAAATGTTGAATGGTCATAAAGACATAGCATGAAGATATCTGGGAAATGGCAGGCTAGAAATGGCTAAGACTCACCAATTGGAATTCAAGAGATAAAGGTCTGTGTTCAGTGAAGGATCAGTCTGGAGGAAAAACCTAGAGGAAAGGATCATGATGTAAAGGTGACCGTAGTACTGTGGGGGTTTGGTTCAGGTGAGAAGTAGTGAAGGCTAACCAAAGAGTTATAGTAGCTCAAAATAATGAGTTGATGCACTAGTCAAAGAACAGGCTCATATCTACTCTGTACTCCACCCTTCCAATTTCCCTATAATGCATAGAATTCAAGGGCTTTATGAAGCAAGGTAGTCTACTTATATTAGAGAAATGAGTCCTTTTGATCCCAGAAAGAATGAAAAATTGAAATCACAGACCCTTCCTTCTCCCTAGAACCTTAATAAATGATGCCCCAGAGTAATTTCTGGACCCATTTCTAATAATCAAGGGAAATTATGGGAGTTGAAAAGAATTTTATCACTCTAATCAAATAAGTAGCACAATATCAATGAGAACTGAAGCTTGCAGTTCCAAAGACAGATAATCTGAATATTTCTGCTGAATAGCTTAGTCACAGTTTAGTTGTGAGTCTAACTCATAAAAGAGCTCAAATAACCCTGAGCCTATGAGATAAAGGCACCAAAAAAGCTATGACTCTTACCTTTCAGGGAAAAGCTCACTCACAACTCTAATTCATTAGAGGAATAAGCATAAGGTATCATCTTAGCAGAATACTAATAGAAAAGAGTCAAGTAGATGACATGACCAGTTAGCACATAATTTAGAAGAGAAAACATCTCAGAAATTACATCAACAACTAAATGGGAAAATTACTTTGCAGGGAGCCATGATGATGGAAGAGAAGAAGCATTTTAGAATAATTCTCCCAATATTCCCCTCCAAACAACTTTAAAATAATGAATCAAGTCAAATTCTGAAGCAGCAATACCAACAGATGATCAGGGTGAGGCATTTTTTCATCCCAGGACAACTTGGGAAGTTGGAAGGAAAGGTCTGTGGCACTGGAATAGGAGCTGGCTGGGATTACAGTGGCAATGCTAGCTGTGGACCTTGAAGGAAGTGTGGCAACAGCATGCAGCTGCAGCATGAATAATGGCATCTCTTACCACCCAGAGACAGAAAGTGGATTGGACACCTAGTCAGAAAGAGATTACAGAGATCTTAGTGCCAGCACTGAGCATAGGATCAAATGACTATTCTGAGTTACAGATTCTGGGTTCCAGGGCAGAGAGGAGTGCTTATAGTTGCAAAGAAGCATGGGACCTAGTTCCTAGTTGCAGTTCCAGGGAGGAGAAAAAGCAAAGACTCAAGTTCCTAGTCACAGTTCCAGGGAAGAATAGGAGCTCTAGCATTTTTGGTCCCAAGGGGAGTAGGGGTAAGGACCAATATAGACCAGGGGAGTAACCACACCTCTCCGCAGATCACACCATCTTGGAAGCACTGGAAACTTACAGACCCCCCAGAACTAGCTGGAGAAACAGAAAGGCAAAAAAGTCTAAAACTTGAGACATGGCCTTCAAACACACACACCATACACACACACAATCAAAACCCAACTCTAACATAAAGGTCAAAGATAAAAAATAGGCTACAACAAAAAAAGAATCTGACCACAAAAATTTTCTATGGTAACAGTACAGTTCAATACACAAACACAGAAGAAGACAATATAAAAATATCTACAAGCAAAACGTCAAAAGGAAAATGCAGATTGGATACAAGACCAACAAGAATTCCTAGAAGAGCTAAAGGACAAAAAAAATATATGTTTTTAAAATTAAATAAGAGAAAAAGAGGAAAAATTGGGAGAAGAAATCAAATTGATGTAAAAATATAAAAAGAAAATTGACAACTTGGTTTAAAAAAAAAGAGGCACTGGGGCAGCTGGGTAGTTCAGTGGATTGAGAGTTAGGCCTAGAGACAGGACATCCTAGGTTCAAATCCGGCCTCAGACACTTCCCAGTTGTGTGACCCTGGGCAAGTCACTTGACCCTCATTGCCCACCCTTACCACTCTTCCACCAAGGAGCCAATACACAGAAGTTAAGGGCTTGAAAAAAAAAAAGATATAAAAAAGAGGCACAAAAATACTGAAGAAAAGAACTCCCTAAAAAGCAGAATTAGCCAAATAATAGAGGTCCAAAACTTCATTGAAAAAAATTATTCTTTATAAATTATAATTGCTGAATTTGAAGTTGATGACTCCATGAGATACCAAGAAATGATAAAAACAAAGTCAAAAGAATGAAAAAAGAAAATTGTGAACTACCTCATTAGAAAAACAAGTGACCTGGGCAGCCCGAGAAAACATTACCCAGACTCTGTTTACTTCCCGGGGCTCTTATACTAGCTTTTGGCAAATAGAGATTGTTTCATTCCTTTTATTTGTATCCTTGGACACAGAATAGTGCCTGGCACAAAAAAAAAAAAAATGACCAAGCACAAATATCTGAGAAGAAGGAAGTTGAGAGCCAGAATGTTATTCAAAAAGAGAAAAGTTTGTCCCCCTGATCCCATTCCACCTCTTTCTCCTCCTTCCTCTCCATCATCTCCAACTCTATCTTCAACTGAAAGGATGATAGATGCCCCTCCTACAAATAGAGGTTGTGGCCAAATTTGGCCAACATTAGCTTGGAGTGTCACATTTTCCAGTGTGAAGAATCCAGTGAAACTCTTGGCAAAGAAGGTGTGGTCTTTCTATTACTGTTGCCAGAGCAGGATTACACAGAATTTAGAGATTTGGAAAGATCGCCTGTTTCCATCCCGTATCTACTTCCAGGAACTTGGCCTGCTCAAACAGCAGGTTTACAAGCTGGAAAATGAATTTTACAAGCTCCAGGAAGCACTGAAGACCTCTCAGACGCTTGCCTCAGAGCATTCCGTGTGCCAGGACGGGCACAAAACATGTCACTTAGGGGCTCAACTTCTGGAGAAGCTTGCCCAAACTCAAACCACTATTCGAGAATCAGTACCCATACTCCTGCCAGCGAAACAGCAGCCTACAGTTCTCCCTCTTCCTCTTCCTCTTTCTCTTCCCCCTCCTCCACCTCCACCTCCACCTCCACCACCTCCACCACCACCACCACCACCACCACCTCTGCCTCTTCCACTACGCTCAGCACCGTTGTTGCTCAAAAAAGTTGATCGCATCAAAACTCTTCAGGCTGCACCATTAAAACAAGATGTGCCCATGCAGATAACTGTTAAAGACCTGCTCAATGTGAAGTTAAAGAATACCCAGAGTTCTAATATTAGGAATAAGACCTTGTCATTGATGAAGGAACGAAAGCCACTGGTTACAGTCTCCGATCTTCAGAGTATCGCCCTGAAACCTCAATCCAAATTTCCATCTGCTCACATTGCAAATATGATCATCACTCCCAGCAAAGGACGAGTGGATCTAAGAAGACTTCTTAAGAAAGTCGACATAGATAGGAGTCCAGGAGGAACCCCTCTTATCAATAAAGAAAACATGGAAACTGGAACAGGGTTGACCCCAATAATGACCAAGGCCTTACAGCGAAAGTTTCAGCTCGCTCACCCAAAAAGCCCATCCCAAGCTCCATTACTTTCCACAAGCAGCTTTGATGAGTAAAATTGATGACAATGATGGGTCAAGTTTGAAGATAAATATTAAAATAGATAAGTGCTCAAGTGTCATTTTTAAGGATTCCAGAAACTCATGATTCATCCATTTTGTGTTTATATAGTCCAAATTATAGATCTAAATATTGTCCTGTTACTTCAGTTAGTCAAGATGTCCAAATAGGATATTAGTTCTTTGCCTTTGGTTGTCTAGATGGTAAAGCTTAATTGAATATCTTATGTCCTTCCTCTAATTTGTCATGATAGGATATTTTGAGTAAGTGACTTAGACCCCATTCATTTTAAGAACAGTCATTTCTAATTGCTACATTTGCCACCCCAACCAATAAAAAGATTAGAAGAATTGCAGTCCTACCTATCTTTATCCAACAAATAAGAGATAGGAGCCTTATGGCCTTAAAAGGTGGAACACACTTCTTCCACTATCTTGTGCAGAACATCATCTAGCTCAATATCATGCTCTAGCAGCCCCATAATTTTCATATTTCATGTTCAAGAAGCCAAAGGGAGAACCCCCAATAGGTATTGTGCTTCTTCTACTATGCTTCCTCCCAGTGGCTGCAAGAGCTCTAAACCTGGCTCTAGGTTCAAGGCTCTCTCTCACCTGTATTTTTAGCCAAAGAACAGAGGGAACTGTCATTAAGCATAAAACCAGGTTCAGGGCCATTCAAGAAAACTCTTCTGCTTTTCTAGGAATGAAGACAGTTGTCACTGAATCAATGAGGACAGCAAGGGTAGGACAGGGTTACAAAACTTTGATAAGTTTATAAGTTCATATCACAGGAAAGTCTGTGATATGAAATAAAAATGGGATTTTTGGAAAGTTCCTAAACCAAAAAGCAGTTTAGGGAGTTTCTTAAAATATCTAGTAATGTTCAAACCTTGGCCCAAGTATAGCTTTGGCCCTAGAAAATCCCCATTGTAGCTCCAAGGCTGACTATTTAACTTGGGCCCTTTTTTGGTCAATCATATTTTTGAGATACACATGCAGGTGTCTTAATTCTCACAATGGATAGATACATAACTGACAGTAAGATGTGTGCCAAAAAATGATATGTATATAAAAAAAAAAACCTGTTGACTATTCTTGTGAAAGTCAAGAACTAATGGGCTGTTCATGAAGGAAGCAGTTCATTCTTATTGCAGAATTGTATTTACAAGGTATAACTGAAGTTTACAATAGCTCTACTATGTATTGTGTTAATTTTATAAATAACTTGATAATTCACAAAAGATGAATACTGTTGTACCTCTTTGGTTACCAAACAATTGAAAAGGTTTAAAATAGGTATTCAATGGGAAGGTTCTATAGGCATCTGATAACTACATAGGTATATGCAAATATATATAACATATATATATTTGTGATGCAGCTACTGCTATTATACCAGTATTAGGATATATTACGTGCCCCAGGGTTTACTTTTTAACTTTTACTAAGCTCTTATCACAGTTTGCTTTGTATTTTTTAATAATTTCTATAAACCAAGGGTTCCTTAAAACCACTGTATACTGTATGCTCTGTTTTTAAGATTGAGTGATAACAAAATCAGGCCACAAATTCTGGGGCCACTTAGCTGTGTTTTAACAATAAAAATACTTTAATAAAAAAAAAACAAGTGACCTGAAAAATAATCAAAGAAACATAATTTAAGGATTATTTGATTACTTGGAAGCCATGATTTTTTTAAAAAAGAGCTTAGACAGGGGCAGCTGGGTAGCTCAGTGGAGTGAGAGTCAGGCCTAGAGACAGGAGGTCCTAGGTTCAAACCCGGCCTCAGCCACTTCCCAGCTGTGTGACCCTGGGCAAGTCACTTGACCCCCATTGCCCACCCTTACCACTCTTCCACCTATGAGACAATACACCAAAGTACAAGGGTTAAAAAAAAAAAAAGAGCTTAGACATTATAATTCAATAAATTATGAAGGAAAACTGCCAAGGTATCTTAGAACCCAAGGGCAAAATAGAAACTGAAAGAATTCATTGATCATCTCCTGAAAGAGATCCCAAAATGAAAAATCCCAGAAATATTATAGTCAAATTCTACAGTTCCCACATCAAGAATAAAATATTAAAAGTAGTCAGAAAGAAAATATTCAAATATCATGGAGCCACAGTCAGGAGCACACAAGATTTAGCAGCTATCACATTAAAAGAAAGGCAAAGGAACTAGGATTACAATCAAGAATAACCTACCCAAAATAATACTGTAATCCTATAAAGTAAAAAATGAATTTTTCATGAAATAGACAACTTTCAGTGATGAAAAGACAAGAGATGGATTGAAAATTTGACATTCAAACACATGGCTCAAGAGAGTAACTAAAAGATAAACATATGTGAGGAAATCACAACAGTTTAATTAATGTTAAACTGCTTACATTACCAAATAAGAAGATGAAACATGTAAAGTCCAAGAACTTTTGTCATTGGGGAAGTTAGGAAGAATCTACTTAGAGGATATCTAGGTAGCACAGTGGATAAAATGCCAGGCCTGAAGTGAGGAAGACTCATCCTCCCAATTTCAGATCTGGCCTCAGATATTTAGTAGCTGGATGATCCTGGATAAGTCATTTAACCTTGTTTGCCTCAGTTTCCTCATCTGTAAAATGAGCCAGAAAAGGAAAAGGCAAACCACTCCAGTATCCTTGCCACACAAAAAAAAGGATCCAGAAAAATCAGACACAACAAAACTTAGAGAACATAGGTGCAAATCTATTATGGGGAAATGATCTCAAAGAAAAATGGAAGGCTATGTGAACTGGAATTGATGCAGAATGAAAGGAGCAGAGCCAAGAGAACATTGTACACAGAGACTGATACACTGTGGTAAAATCGAATGTAATGGACTTCTGTACTAACAGCAATGCAATGACCCAGGACAATTCTGAGGGATTTATGGAAAAGAACGCTACCCACATTCAGAGGAAGAACTGCAGGAGTGGAAATACAGAAGAAAAACAACTGCTTGAACACATGGGTTGACGTGCAGACATTATTGGAGATGTAGACTCAAAACGACCACATCAATGCAACTATCAATAATATGGAAAGAGGTCTTGATACGTGACACACGTTAAAACCAGTGGAAATGTGTGTTGGCTATGGGGGATGGGGAGTAAAGGGGGGATAAAGAGGAAAGTAAAAACATGAATCATGGAAAATTTTTCTTAAAAATAAAATATTTAAATACAAAAAAGATAAAAAATAAATGGAAGGCTAAGAAAAAGGAATATACTGAGAGAAAGGGTAAAGGAGAGGAAGAATGAGAATAGACAAATAAGGGAGAATTTGTCTATATTCCTAGACTTATTCAAAAGTAAACGACTGTTTTTTCTCCTAGATGGCTTATATACTTATCTATCAAGCAGGGGACTGGACCACATGATCTCCTGAGAGGCCTTCTAAGTCTTAATTATATTGCTCTTTTCTCTCATGTGAACAGTGTTTTTTCCTAGTCTATCCTCTCCTCTCCCTCCTCTCTATGGTTTTTCATCATTTTGACATTTTAAATCTGTATCCCAATTAGCTTTTAAAAAATTATTAAAAGTTTCCACTAACTCAAGTTTTCTGGAGGACAGGGTAAATGTGAATCTGATATAAACATAAATTAGTTGAATAGGCAATTAAATAGTCTTTGGCACAGCATCAAGATTCATCGTGTCATAACAACCAGAGAAATAACTGCTACAACAGGCCAGGCCTCCATGGATCATTGCAGCTCTGCCCAAGTGCCTGAGATTTAAAACATTTTCCTCAAACTCAGAAGCAATTTGCATAATGGATAGTCTTGAACTCAAAGGAGAGAAGTTCTGAATCAAATTCTATACCTGATACTTACTAGCAGTGTGATCCTGGGTAAGTCACTTTAACACCATGAGGTAAAATGAGGGGAGTAGACTACATGACTCCAAATGTCCCTTCCAGGACTCAGTCTCTGATGTAATAATGAGGCGATTAAGCCATTCATATTGAACCAAACACCCACAAGAACCCTTTTCTTCTATTAAGCTACTCCTATAGAGTTGAAACATTCAGCTTTGGATTTTAGTGACTTTCTTCCTATGGGTCTAAAGGACTAATATGTGAATTGCTTTTTTTTAATAAAAAAAAACACTTACTTTCTGCCTTAGAATAGATACTAAGAATCAGTCCCAAGTTAAAAGAGTGGTAAGGGCTAAGCAATTAGGGTTAAGTGACTTGCCCAAGATCACACAGTTAGGCAGTATCTGAGGCTGGATTTGAACCCAGGCACTCCTGTCTTTAAGCCTGGCATTCTATCCACTAATCACCTACTTACCCCTACTGTCTGTATTATTACTTATGCTTTTTTATCTTCCTCTGATCCCTCATCTTGTAAAGGAAATAATTTAGGGTTTGAGGTTTATCCTAGCAACACAGAAGCTTAGTAAGTTCTCTTATGATGAAAAAAGCACTAAAAACAGTTTCCAGCAGATTATGTCTGCTTTCTGAGGGCTAATTTAACAATGTCTAGAAAGACTCAGCACCATTGGTCTGGCCACATTGCATCACATTCTTAATCTTAAATAGGCTCCAGTCCTCTTTGTCCCCTTTCTGCTTTGACAATGACAGCAGCAGAGTGACAAACACTGTGTCACAAAATGTTCAGTACACAAGAATAGGGAATCAGATTCAGATCATAAAATTAATGCTCAACTGAGATGAATGGAAATGGATAAAAAAGTAGGTCCCAAACAGGATCCTTCAGTGCCAGTTTAGAAGCAATATTAGACAAATGCAAGCAACTATAAACCAAAATGAGTTTTGAGAGAGTTTTGTTTAGTGCTCTAAAACAAGCAAATGAAGAATCTATCTTATCTGTTCTACAAATATTTGTCAATGACCTCATATGCAATTTTCCCCACCTCCCTAGGAAAAAAAAGAAAAAGAAAAATCATAGCAAATGCACATGTTATTCTATAATATTACTATTAAAATGGTATTATTATGCAACTCTGAATGACTCAATGACCATCCATGACCATAGAGGTCCAGTGATGAAGCTTGCTCCCCATCTCCTGACAAGGAGATGAGGAACTTAAAATGAAGAATGAGATATGTATTTTGGGCATGGCCAAGAAGGAAATGTCTTTCCACAAGAGCAACATGGGAGATTTTGCCAAATACTTTGCTAAAAACAAGTAATTACTCAGGAATCTTGCCCAGTGTTCTTTCAGTTTCTCCCAATCATTTGATTTTAGAACTCAAAGATCATCTAATCAAATCCTCTCATTTTATAGATGATCTCAGACCAAGAGAGGTCTGTGTACCTGACACAGTCCAGATTTGAACCCAGGACTTTTGAATCCGAATCAAGTGCTTTACCCACGCCTATCCTCAGCATTTCCAATAAGAATAAGAACTAGTCACCTCAATTGTTCTATTAAACACATAAACAGTACTCTCAAACTTGTTCTCCTAGGTATCACAGTGCATAGAGGCATGAAATCAGGAAAACTTCAGTGCAGATCCCATCTCAGATACGGCCTAGCTGTGTGACCCTGAGCAAGTCATTTAACCCTGTTGGCCTCAGTTTCCTCATCTATAAAATGAACTGGAGAAGGAAATGACAAAATACTCCAGGATCTTTGCCGAGAAAACTCCAAATGAGGTCACAAAGAGTTAGACACAACTGAAAGACAAAAACGACTCTCAAACTCTCTGCCTTGGGCATTCCCAGAGCATTTCTTCAAAGCTGAGGAAAAGCCTGAAGCCTATAGTGGTGGTCTGTACGGTGAGTTGCATACAAAGTGATATAGCTCTTATTATTGCTGCAATGAGGCATTTATTCAGGTTTAGACTTGAGTCATTAACCTTTCATGTCAGGTGAGCAATCCTCAACTTACCTCTTCCTTCTCTGTGCTAATCATGGTCTATTGAAAGTGACAAATTAGGGGAGCCTTCAGGGATGTCAGTCCTCAGTTCAGTCCAGTTACACAACTACAGCAAAAGCATCTATGCATAAAGAAACATCTTGAAACAAAGTCCTGGGGAATTGAAATATCCCTTTGCTTTCAGTTATTTTCAAAAACTTAAAAATAGTCTTCCTTGAGTTGGGGTTTTTTCCCCCTCCATGTCTTCTTGTCTTTTTCCATCACCTTTTATGAATTTGGGGTTTTTTTACCTAAAAGAGAAGCCTAATTTTAGCCCCTGCTTTGCTAGTGTGCCCCCCTCCAGATGTAAAGGACACCCTCAAGTCACTGTCAGTGAGTAGAAAGTGGAGCTAAGGATAAAGAGCAAACTCTTCGGGGAAGATAAATCCTGCTCATTATCTTTACCTTGAAGAGGGCATCTATAACTGAAGATGGGCTTTGAAATGAGGTCCAGTGGAGTAGTGGAAAGAGCACAGCCCTTGTTGTCAAAAGACTTATGTTTGAATCCTAATTATGCAATGGTAAAGAATGGATGTGCAGTGATAAAAGCAATGACATTAGGGATAAAGTTCAGATTCTGCCTCTGCTGTTTAACTGCTTTCAGCCTTGGGTTCTTCATCTGTAAATTGAGATTTTATGTGTTTGATTTTTTTTTCACAAAGCTGTTATCAGGATCAAGACACTAAAGGTAAAGTGCTTGTGAGCTTTAAAGTGCTATATTAATCTAAGCTAGTATTATAAGTACCTATTAGGCTATGACTGGCCAATTCGGTTAACTTCTCTAGGTCTCAGCTTTCCTTTCTATGCTATTCATTATTTCAGTCATGCCCAACCCTTTGTGATCCCATTTGGGGTTTTCTTGGCAAAGATACTGAGAGTTCCTTCTCCAGCTTATTTGAGGGGCAGAGCCAAGATGGTGGCTTAGTAGCAGCTGGAACCACTCTGGGAATCCTCCCAAACCAAACTTAAAATAGTGCCTCAAAACAACTGAAGTCACAGAACCAAAAAGGAGACTGAGTGAGGGGGTTCTCCAGTGGAAAACAACTTGAAAGGTAAGCAGAACGAATTGATTTTCACAGGATAAAAGGGAACTGGAGATAAAACTACACACAAGGGAGTACTGGCCAACCTCCCCTCCACCTACAGTGCCAGGTTCCGAGCCTGGGCATAGGCCAATTTTGGGATCCTAGGACCTAGCCTAAGCTAACAGTGAATACCCCTCACACACCCTTTGATTCCCAAGCCCTGGCACTAACATGGAGTGAGGACCCAAAGTCCATAGTGCTTGGCCCTTGGTAAAGACCTGTGATAATTAGATTAAATCTACACTGCCTATCTTTAGATTCAATCACCAAAGGTGAAAACATCTCCGTTTTGGGTGGTCTGTAACCCAGGTGTGCTAGAGTAACAAATTAGAATTTACTGACTGCCTTGTGGGCAGTCCTAAGAAAAGCATCTGTTGTGATTGGACACGTAAACTAAGAGGAGGCCACAGGAAGTGACGCAAAAGAGGCCCCTTTAAAAAGAGACCTCAGTCAGCTGGACTCTCTCTTCTGGTTTGTGAACAAGACCTGAAAGAGCTCTTCTGGTTCATGACCAGACTTCCACATGGTGAGTGTTAAGACTGAATCTTCCTGAACTTCTCTTAAGGAACTATCCTTTCAAAGAGACTCTGTGACTGAAGCTTTTGCTTCATTCGCCTCTGGACCGTTGGGCCCTTTGGCCCTCCAGGCTTCTGGCCCTCTGATTTTCTGGCCTTGAGATCAAGGCTGGATTTCCCTTGGCTGAGGGTTAGTTAATTAGATCTACTGGATTAACTAGGGAATTGGAGCAAATTACCTACTGTGTTAGATTCTTTTTCCTTATTTCTTCTTCCTCTTCTCATTTATAAATAAATTTCCATAAAAGTCATTTTAATTTGAGGTTACTCTTTATTTGGGGATTGATAATTGCAACCTAGACTTTTAATATATTCAACCCAAAGCCTCCTTTCCCCCCTTACAGAACCTAGCCCCTGGGCAAAATAGCTCACATACTGAGTCCTGCAAGTCCTTAGCAGAAGAGACAGAATCAACAGTTTTCAGAATTTCCACTGCACAAGCAAAGCTGGGCAAATGAGCAAACAGCAAAAGAAACACCTAATTACAGAAAATTTTTAGAGACAAAGAAGAACAAGGCACTGATTCAGTAGGGAAAAGTGACAGCAAAGAAACTATACACAGAGAGGGAATTGGGGAGTGATTAAAAGCAAAACACTGGGGTGGAGGGACAGAGTGAAAGAAGAAAGTGAAAAACAACATGGAGGAGGTAATCATAACTGTTAATATAAATGGGGTGAATTCACCCATTAAACAGAAGCAGATAGCAGAATGGATTAAAAAACAGAATTCTATATGTTGTTTACAAAAAATAGATTTGAAGACAGGTAGATACACACAGAATAAAGGTAAGGGGATAGAACAGAATACATTGGACTTCAACTGAGATAATTTTTTTTAAAAAGCAAGAATAGCAATTATGATCTCAGAAAAAGCTAAAGCAAAAATAGATCTGCTTAAAAGAGATAAGGAAATTACACCATGACAAAAGATAATATAGACAATGAAGTAATATCAATGTTTAAAATATATACACCAAATGCTATACCCTCCAGCTTTTTAAAGGAGAAACTAAAGGAGCTTAAGGAGGAAATAGTAAAATTATTCTAGTAGGGGACCTCAATCTTCCCCTATCAGAACTAGATCAATCTAAACAAAAAAAATCAAAAAAGAAAGAAGTAAAAGAAGTGAATGAAATTTTAAAAAAAAGTTAGACTTAAACATCTGGAGAAAATTGAATGGGGATTTAAAAAAAGGAATATACTATCTTTATAACAGCACCATGGCACATACACAAAAAAATTGACCACGTACTAGGGCATAAAAACTTCACAATCAAATGCAGAAAAGCAGAAATAATAGATGCAAATTTTCCAGCTCATTTGACAGATGAGAAAACTAAGTCAGACAAGGTTAAGTGACTTTCTCAGGGTCACACAGCTAGTAAGCATCCAAGACCAGATTTGAACTCAGTAAGATGGGAGTCTTACTGACTATAGGCCCCTTGCTCTATGCAATATGGTGCCACCTCACTTCCCCTTATTATTTATAACTTTGAACAAGTAATTTCTTGTCTCTGGACCTTACTCAGCTTTCTCATCTACAAAATGGATATAATGAGCTACAGAATATTTAATGGGTCCTTCCAGTTTTAAATCCTCTGATTCTGTATAAGATTAAAAAAGTGTTTTTCTTTGTCCTATGAACCACATCTAGACAATGAGAATCTTCATATGGCTTAAAACATGAGTTTAGAAAAATCCTGGAATTTCTTTCAAATGTATACTGAGAAGGGCAGCCAGGTGGCTCCATGGATAGAGAGCCAGGTCTGGAGATTAGAGGTCCTAGGTTCAAATCTGGTCTGACACTTCCTAGCTGTGTGACCCTGGACAAGTCACTTAACCTCCACTGCCTAGCTCTTATTGCTCTTCTACCTTGGAACTGATACTCAGTATAAATTCTTAAACAGAAAATAAGGGTTTTTTAAAAATGTATGGTGTGGCACCCTTTTGCCTGTTTATTTTCAAGAAAAACAACTGCAAATTTGCCTTCACTCAATAAATACTTATTGAGAAATTTTGGTAAATTTGTTCTGCCTGGAAAAGACTATAACGATAGAATAGGATGACAAAATCATTAAGACATAACTCTCTCCAGAATTATAGGTTCTATTAAAGGTTGCAGATCATCTAATCCAAGTTCTTATTTTATAAATAAGGGGTGATATGACTTGCTGGACATCACCACAATTAGTGGCAATGATGCCAAAGATAAGTATTACATTTCCTGACCCCCATTTCAGGGTTTTTCTATTCTGCCACAGCCATAAGGATGATGATGATAATAATTATAATAAATAATATAGATTATATAATAAATATATTTTATAAGTAATATAAATAAATGCATAAATATGGCACTTTAAGAATTTCAAAAAGACTTTTCAAATACTTTCATTTTTTAATCCTCATATCAACCCTAGGAAATAGATGCCATTTTGTAGATGAGGAAACCTAGGAAGACAAGAAGGTGAGCGATTTAGCCAGGGTCAGCCATCTAATAAGTGTCTGAGGCTGGCTTTGAACTTGGGTCTTCCTGACTCCAGGTCCAGCACTGTATTCACTGTACTAACTGCCACTACAATAAAAAGAGAGAAAAATTAATTTGTGCAGAGTGCCGAATAGTTGTTAACACTTCAAAGCAGACTGAAATTATTACCCAAAGGGAGGAAAATCCATTAAGAATTCTTAAATCAGGGGACAGCTGGGTAGCTCAGTGGATTGAGAGCCAGGCCTAGAGACGGGAGGTCCTAGGTTCAAATCTAGCCTCAGACACTTCCCAGCTAGGTGACCCTGGGCAAGTCACTTGACCCCCATTGCCTACCCTTACCACTCTTCTGCCTTGGAGCCAATACACAGTATTGACTCTAAGACGGAAGGTAGGGGTTAAAAAAAAAAAAGAATTCTTAAATCAGTTCTCAAGTTTCCTTGAAACTCACAAAGTGGGTGCATTTTCCATTTCTTCCCTATAAGGATAAGAAGTTGAAAAGGCAGAAGATGGAAAAATAGAGAGTAAAGAAAATAGCATCACTATTTCTAAAACCTAATTAAATGAGCATTCAATTATTAATTTCCTTCCCAAATGAAAAACAGGATCCTGCAAGTATCTGAGAAATAACTCCATACAGTACTGACATTTTCAATGTCTTGGCATCTGTTAACCTTGTGAGCAAGCTCACTCAGTCTCATAGAAGTACATAATCCTAAGGATACTCAAGAGGTCATCTAATTCAACCTCTTGCCTCTTAGCCTGATAAATAGTAGACTATCATATTAAAATACATTTCCAAAGAAGGATCACTGGCCCCTTCAGAAATGTCTCTCTCCTTCCTTTTCTTGCCCTTTTTCTATTGACAGCTATGTATTCAGTCCCTACCATGTGCAAGGCACTGTTCTCATGTTGAGGGACATACAAGGTCAGGAGTGTGCTGGAGGAAGCTCTCCAGCTGATTGTTTAATTTTCAAGGACTGGCTGTCACTACAAACCAGGATGTGACTTATTGTTTTGTCAAATAATTAAACTTAGCAGATTAAACTTAAAAGGATCCTTGCATACTTCTTTTGTGTGTGTGGAGAGCCTAGTTGTGAAACATTTACCAGCACACTGCTGTGCTGCTCTAGAAACTTCAGCAGGAATGTAGTAGAAGGCTCAGAGAATGAAGTCATTCTCAGACTAGAAGCCTGGTGACTGTAGACTACTACTACTACTACTACTACTACTACTACTACTACTACTACTACTACTACTACTACGTATTTACACNACTACTACTACTACTACTACTACTACTACTACTACTACTACTACTACGTATTTACACAGAGCTTTAAGATTCACAAAGTGCTTTATTTACATCCATTATTATTCATTTGAGTCTCAAGAGTGCCCCTGGACTAGTTGAATGTGATACTGTTTCTGTCCTCGAGAAACTTACTGTCTAAATGGGTGAATGGAAGCAGAAGAGATCAGAAATGTGATACAAAATGCAACTGTGATACAAGATACAGCATGACAAGGGCAGAAGAGAGGTGGGAAAATGCTGGATGTGTCCAGTTTGGCTGCAGCAGGGGATACGCAAAAGGAGTGTGTTTTTGTTCAGTTGTTTTTCAGTCCCGTCCAACTCTTTGCGACCCCATTTGTGGCTTTCTTGGCAAAGACACTGGAGTGGTTTCCCATTTCCTTCTTCATCTCATTTTATAGATGAGGAAACTGAGGCAAACAAGGTTAAATGACTTGCCCAGAGTCAACTAGTTAATGTATGTTATTTCCTTCTTTGCCTCATCTTACAGATGAGGAAACTAAGGCAAACAAGGTTAAATTACTTGCTCAGGGTCACTTGGCTAATGAGTGCTACTTCCTTCTTTAGCTCATCTTAAAGATGAGGAAACTGAGGCAAACAGAATTAAGTGGCTTTCCCAGGACCACACAGCTAGTAACTGTCTGAGGCCAAATGTGAACTCAAGAAGATGAGTTCCTGCCTCCGGGCCCAGCTCTCTATTCACTCACAATTTAGTCTCATCTTGAGGCTAGATCATAGAGAGTCTTGATTACCAGACAAAAGAGGTTAGGGACTTCCAGAACAAATCAATCTCACTTTAAATCCATCTTCTCTTGAATGTAAGTAGCAAACAATAATTATTTGTATAACTTTTCTAACTATAACATTCCTTCATAGCCTTGAAGGTTGTCACCTCTCATTTTCCTCTTCTCCAGAAAAGAGGAGCTGCTGCCACCAGAATCGAAATAACAATACCTTTTTTTGTTCGAGTTATTTAAATAATTTCTAAATACCCTTTAATAATGTGCAATTTAGCTTCTCATCAAACAGATATATGGTGGGAGTAATGAACAGGATGTGTTTGGGGAATGATGACTTATCCAGTATGGCTGGAACGTGTGTGTGTGGTGTTTGTCTAGGGAGTGGAGAGCAGGGAGGGGGGCCTTTTCAGCATCTCTGCCTTTGGAGACGGCCACCTGCCCTGAACCCCAGAGTTGTAGCCACCTGGGTGATGGAGAGGTGACATGAGTCCAGGGTTACAGAGCCAAAAAGTGACAAATGCAGGAAATGAATCCAGGTTTTCCTGACTCCAGCCTCTCTCCATTATGCCAAGCTATCTCTTCACGAAAAGAATAGCTACTTAAGACAATAATGTCATAAAAGCCCCAAAACTCAGAGTTGGAAAGAACTTCAGCAGCCATGTCTACCATATAAGCAAAAGGAATCTCCACTGCAACATGCCCAACAAATAGTCAAATAGCATTTGAGGTAGCTAGGTAGCACAGTAGATAAAACGTCGGATCATCCTGCCTCAAATACTCATTCTCTGTGTGTCCCTTGGCAAGTCATTCAAACCTCTATTTGCCTGTTTTCTCACCTGCAAAATGAGTATAATCATAGCACCTACCTCACAAGGTTGTGAGGATCAAACAAGTTAATGTCATTGAGAGGAAATTTACTACTCCTTTCCTCCCCAAATAGCCATTCTACTTTTTTTTGACAACTTTAATTTTTTTTCAAGCACTAAAAATCTGCTCTCTCTTTCCCTCTGATTGAGAATAAAAGAAAAACAAAATCACTGTTACAAAATGTATTACCAAGCAAAACAGATTTCTGTACTGGTATGTCCAAAAAAAAGTTTCATTTTACACACTAAATCTACCATCTCTATCTGGAGGTGAAAAATATGTTTTACCAAGTGTTCTGGAACTGTGGTTGGTATTATTTGTGGTTGGTATTAGGATCAAAGTTCCTAAGTCTTTCAAAGATTTTTATCATTAAAATTTTGTTCTCATTGTATAAACTGTTTTCCTGGTTCTGCTCATTTTATTCTGTATCAATTCATACAAGTTTTCCCAGGGTCCTCTGAAATCATTCTCTTATAGTACAATTCAATTACATTTACCATCCAAAATTTGTTCATTCAATCAGTGAGCATCCTCTTCAGATTCCAATTCTTTGTCACCTCCAAGAGTTATTTTTGTATATCTTTAGGATTTGCTTTGCCCAGGACTAATGCCTCTCTTAACCTACCCTCCCTGTAATTCTCCCTTGTCCCTGGTCACACATTTCCCAGAGTGGAATACACCCAACTCTCTGTATGCATTTTTCTATCCTTTTGCCAAAGAGAGGTCACTAGGTCCCCCTAACTCCTTTTTCCTGGTTAGTATAGACTACTATTTTCATACTCCCAATTATGTGAGATAATTTACCATAAGGTTCTGGGAAGAAATACTCCCTGAATTTCTAATTTGATCCCCCTCTATAACTCCTGATGATAGGATTCAGAGAGGACACATCCTCTCATGTTAGACTATAAACAGATTATCATTGTTTGTTCTCAGGATTGGGCCTGTAGTTTACTCTTCTCTGTTTCTTTGCATTTTTATTTCTACACAGCTCTGTTCAGCAAGAATGCTTGGGAGTTCTGCATTTCATTAAAGATCCATTTTTTCTGCTATAAGATTATATTCCCTTTTGCTGGGTAACTTCTTTGTAAGCTTATCTGCTTTTGGAATGTATTCTGAACTCTCTGGTCTTTTATAATAGTAGTTTCAAATATATGTGTGATCCTACCTGGCTCTTTCAGTACTTAAATTCTTGCAGCTGCTTGCACTATTTTTCTTTGACCTGTATTTTGAATATTCCTTGGGAGTTTTCATTTTAGGACATCTTTCAGGAGATGAGTGGATTCTATTTCTACTTTGCTGAAATATGTCTAGGGTTTTGGGGGGATGGCTTTCAATTAGTCCAATGATTCTTTTTCTTTTAATCCTTCTTAGTATTAGTTCCAAGGCAAAAGTAGTAGGGAAATAGGGGTTGTGAGTTGCCCAGGGTCACACAACTAAGAAGTGTCTAAGGTGAAATTTGAACCCAGGTCCTTCCGACTCCAGGCCTGGCTCTCTAACTACTGAGCAGTCCAATGATTCTTATATTTTCTCTTCCTGATCTGCTTCCCAGGTCAATTGGCTTTATGATGAGATCTCAAATTTTCTTCTGTTTTCTAAGCCTTTTCACTTGAAATTTCTTGTGGATCATTCTATTACTAAAAAGTTTTCCCTTGAGAATGTGAGCTTCTTGAGAGCAAGGACTTTGGATTTTTTATTGTTTCCTTTTATGTACCCCCACACTTATAACATTTGGCACATAGTAATCTTTTTCCCTTTAAAAAAAACTCTTTCTTTCTGAGAATTGATAGATACTAAGTATTGATTCTGAAGCAGAAGAACAGTGAGGGCCAGCAAAGTGGCTTGCCCAAGGTCACACAGCAAAGGAAGTGTTTGAAGTCACATTTGAACTCGGGTTTTCTGGACTCCAAACCCGCTCCTATCCACTGAGCCAGCTAGCTGCCTTGGTAATTATTTTTTTAATTCCAGTCAACTCATACTGTGCCAAAATCTGGCTCATCGCTTCTGCTTGGATAGTTCTAGACTTGAGTAAGACACAGGTAAAAATCCTGCTATAGATGTTAGCTTTGTGGCCTAGGGCAAGGTCCTTAATTTCTCAGCCTCAATTTCTTCATCTGTAAAAATGGGATTAAACTACCACCAATCTCACAAAGTTGTGGTGAGGATTGAGATATTTGTAAAGTACATTGAAACCCTTAAAATGTATTATAAAGCCTAAATAAAATCAGTCCCAATTCTGCTTTCTAAGGCAAAGCAGAGTAAGATCAATCACTTTCACATAACTTCAACTTTATAGTTGAAGATTTCTATCACGTCCCTCCTGTCTTCTTTTCATCAAGCTAAAGTTCTTCTACTGATTTTATTTTGGCATGGTTCAAAGTTCCTTCATTATCCAGGGTCACCCTGCCCAAGACCTGTTCCAGCTTGTCAACATCCCTTCTAAAATGAGTTTCCCAGAATATGCCAGACACAGTCTGACAAAGGCTAAAAAACACATCAAGTCTTTCATCTCCCTCTTCTAGACACTTAGTTTATATTAACTAAGCCTAACAACTGAATTAGCTCTTGACTGACAGTATTACAAACACTAGAAACATAAATCCTTTTTCATATCAACAGCTTTCTGAATAGAGTTTGCACTTGAAATTTTGAACTCAAGGACATTACATTTGTCTCTATTAAATTTATTCCATTTGCTTCAATTTATTGAGATCTGTTTAACTTCCAATTGTTATCTAATAGATTAGCTATTCTTCCCAGCTTTTTGTTATCCAGATTAGGTAAGCAAGCTTTTTCCATAACTTTATACAAGTCAGTAATTGAGATATTAAACAAGACAGTGCCAAGGGCAGAACATTGTAGGGCCCCATTAACAGACTAGATTGTCATAACAATCATTTTTTGGATTATGTCATTCATTCAGTTCTCAGAATTCATCTATTATCCAGTCCACAACTTTCATCTTGGGCATAAGGATATTAAAGGTTGAATCACTTGACATATAGTTTTACATATCTATTTTGATATATCTCTATATATGTCTTTTTGGTAAATATTTATTGAAAAAATGAGCAAAGTGATCACCCCATTTTTAATAACAAGTGGCTTCTACAAATCAAGAAAAGTTTCTTTTTTGGAAAAATGGATTCTAAATTGAGAAACTACATGGGAAATTGGGGGGAAATGAGCCTGTGTTTCTTTCCTAATCTAAAAGTAAATAGGAAGAGGAAAGTACAAATTAACTTGGTAATGTGATATTTAAAATTCTATACACTGAACTGTCTGAAATGTGTATACATTTTTAAAAGTTCATACTTATAATAAAAAGTTTAAAACTCAAAAGAATAGACCTCAATGCTTTGGATAATGAAACTATATAAATGAATTATATATCTAGTAATAGATGGTAAACACATAGCAAAAGCATCACCCAAATCTCCCAGTGTCTGTAGAAGACACAGTATCCATTGTTGTTGTTTTTTAGATAAAATCACCAAATCATAAAATTCATCTT
Source organism: Gracilinanus agilis (assembly GCF_016433145.1). Classification (NCBI taxonomy): domain Eukaryota; kingdom Metazoa; phylum Chordata; class Mammalia; order Didelphimorphia; family Didelphidae; genus Gracilinanus; species Gracilinanus agilis. The sequence continues at coordinate 334,246,224 of NC_058130.1, read as the reverse complement.
CTGATGCAATTGTAAAATTGATCATATGGTCTCTTACACTCCCATACACAAGGTATCCAGGAAGACCTAGGCTCAATTCCTACCACTCCCACATGGAGGATGTGACCTCTCAATATGAAACATAGGCAACTCTTTAAACCTACAGACTACAAAGAAATTGTCTGCCTTTGTAAAGAGTCATTTTCTCTTTTTTATGCCAGTGAACTCACAGGTTCTATCCTTATCCTGATTTTGGAGGGACAGAAATTAGACAGATTTTTCTGTTATAGGAAACTCCAAAGTGAGAATACACTCTCTGCTAATGCAAGCAGGCACTTTCTCTGCAAACTATAGTGTCTTAGATCATCAACTAGGGCACCTTGCCTAGTGTCACACAGCCATTACAGATCAAAGTCAGACTTGAATCCAGGAGTTCCTGAGTCTGGGGCAAGTTGCCAGTCTACTATGTAATAACAGTAATGGCACCTACATTTGTTTGGTGCTTTAAGGATTAGAAAGTGACTTACATACACCATCTCATTTGATCCTAATAATAATCCTGAAAAGTTTTACAGATGAGGAAACTGGGTACATAATAATTCTCAAATTGTTGCTTTAAATTTTATAGCAACTTTCTAAAAATGAAAACTTCCTCTGAATTATTAAGATGCCTCAAGGTATTTGTTGTTGCTGTTGTTGCTCAGTCATTTTAGTTGCATCCAACTCTTCATGACTTCATTTTGGGTTTTTTTTGGCAGAGATACTGGAGTGGTTTGTCATTTCCTTCTCTAGCACATTTTACAAGTGAGGAAACTAAGGCAAACAGAGTTGAGCAACTTGCCCAGGGTCACACAATGAGTGTCTAAGGCCAGATTTGAAATCACAAAGATGAGTCTTCCTGACTCCAGGCCCTTGCACTCTACCCATTGTGCCACCTTGTTTTATTAAAATATACTCAGTAATAATTACATACTTTTATAGGGAAAGTTTTTATTTAACTGAAACTTCTTAAATCTTATTTATCCAAATGTGATATATGCCACATACCAACATTTTAATATCATTGATTTTATTAGGTGAAACATTCTGTAGTTATTAAGTTTTATTAAAAATCATTTAACTTTAAGGTTACAGTGACCAGGAAAAACCAAAATGGCCTATGATTTTTCATTATTAGCTTCAAAATATTATCATACAAAACTGAGAAATCATTCATTTCTGTGAAAATAAAGTCTTAAATAATACTCTCCAGAATGTCTGATTTACATAGATAATCCTTTCTTATAGAATTTATAACATAAAATTTCTACATCACTGATTTATTCTTGGAGGAAACCTTGATGGTTATATGGTCTAATATGTCAATTAGAAAACTAAAGCCCAAAGAAATCAAGTGACTTGCCCAAAGTTGCAGTTTATAAGTGGCAGATGAATGATTTATGAAGCTATAATATGAATTCATTCATCCTCACAACATACCTATCAGAGGAAAATTCACATATTATTTTTGAGTGGCCACTCTAGGCCACTCAAAGAAAACTCAAAATAAATTTAGATTCATTGAAGTAGAATACTCACCAATTTATTTTTGAATAAGTGTCTGACTGAAAATAAAAGCTAGTATGTATATTCTTTAAAATAACCCAAAGGGATGGAATTTTTTATTGCACCATTACATTAAAAAATGTCTGAACTTTCAAGGCCTCTAATTCGTATCTTTTAGTAAATGTCCACAGGAAAAATCCCTACAATCCTATTACATCTTGAAAACTCCAAAGTTGGTCTTCTCAATTGGGGCATTGAGCGCTGCACTAATACTGAGACCCAAGACCAGTCTGGTATCAGCTGGGTCAATAATTCCATCATCCCACAGCCTGAAAGAGAACAAATTATATATCATAAATGAGAACATCAACCAAAGCTACTGTTGATATGTAACACTAAGGGGATGATTTTCTTCTCCCAACTTCCCCAGTATCATTTCACTGGTCAGTATTTGTTACAAATCCCCTATGTAAGCAGTTTTAAGTAAAACACCAAAAAATCTATACCACACTCCTAGAACATTTCCTTTTAAATAATTAAAGATTCTGTTAAAAATAAATATAAATCAATTATCCTTGCTTAATAACAACTTACACTTAAGTTTATTCCTGTATATAAAGTATCATGATATTTTTTCAGTTTGTCCTCCTATATCTGCATGAGGAGTCTATCCATTCATTTTCATTCACTTTTACTCATATAATTGTAGTCGGTATATTTGGTGTTCTTTTATGTTTTTTTAAACCTTTACCTTTTGTCTTAAAAACTAATACTAATTATTCATTCTAAGGCAGAAGAATGGCATGGTTTAGGCAATTTGGGTTAAGTGACTTGCCCAGGATCACACAAATAGGAAGTGTCTAAGGCCAAATTTGAACTCAGGTCCCTTCTATTCCAGGCCTGGCATTGTATCCACTGTACTACCTAAGCTGTCCCTTTTTGTGTTGTTTTTTTATCTGCATTATTTCAGAAAGATTTTTCTAGAATTCTTTGTGACCTGTATACTTAGCCACTTAAGTTGCTTTCCTATATTCCATTAAATTAATGAACCACAATTTCTTTAACCACAAAATAAATCTTATGTTTTGACCCAATAATTCCTTTGTTAGGAATATTTTTTTTAAAGCCCTCTGTTCATGATCCAACCATTCTGGATGACAATTTGGAACTAAGCCCAAAGAGCTCTAAAAGACTGACTGCCCTTTGATCCACCCATACCATTGCTGGGTTTGTATCCCAAAGAAATCATAGATAAAAAGAGTTGTACAAAAATATTTATAGCTGCGCTTTTTGTGGTGGCAAAAAACTGGAAAACGAGGGGATGCCCTTCAATTGGGGAATGGCTTAACAAATTGTGGTATATGCTGGTGATGGAATACTATTGTGTTCAAAGGAATAATAAACTGGAGGAATTCCATGTGAACTGGAAAGACCTCCAGGAAGTGATGCAGAGTGAAAGGAGCAGAGCCAGAAAAACATTGTACACAGAGACTGATACACCGTGGTAAAATCGAATGTAATGGACTTCTGTACTAACAGCAATGCAATGACCCAGGACAATTCTGAGGTATTTATGGAAAAGAACGCTACCCACGTTCAGAGGAAGAACTGCAGGAGTGGAAACACAGAAGAAAAACAACTGCTTGAATACATGGGTTGATGCGGACATGATTTGGAATGTAGACTCAAAACGACCACACCAATGCAACTATCAGTAATATGGAAATAGGTCTTGATTTGACACATGTTAAAACCAGTGGAAATGTGCATCAGCTATGGGGGGGGGGGAGGTAAGAGGGGATATAAAGGGGAAAGTAAGAGCATGAATCATGTAACCATGGAAAATTTTTCTAAAAAAAAAATAATTAAAAAATAAAAATAAAAAATAAAAGCCCTCCGTTCAAAATCTTTCTTAGACCATTAATATGTAATTGGAGGGAGAAAAAAGAAGAAATCCCCAGAATATTCTCAAAATATTCTGCTAAAGGCCTCATTTTCAAAAAGGCGGCTATCTACAGATAATATAAATTAATATAATTCCAGCTCACATAATATTGTTGGGGATATAGGCAAACAAGCTTGGCAAATACATTTAGCCAAATGTTAGTCTGAAGAGCTGTCTATCATCAAATACTAGGCTAGAATTGTCTGGAGTGGAAGTTCTTTAACAGATTCACAGGAGGAAAAAACACCCAACACTTTCTTTGTAAGTGGCAACTAAGAGAAATAAATGGAGTTTAAATAGGCCAGACTTTTTTTCCAAAAACTGAAAATGTCTTCATTTCAAAAGCTGATTATTCCCACAAGTCTTAGTGAACTTATCCTATTTAGCAATCCTAAAGCATAAATGTCTCTAGACAAAAATAAAACTGACTTTTTTATGAGTTATTTACAAAAATCTCATACTAATCTAAAAGGTGACTACAGTTCAACAAGACTAAAACCAAAAGTCAGTTTAGGGCTTGGTACCTAAAACTGAAGAGGTCCTAGATTCAAATCTAGTCTCAGACACTTCCCAGCTGTGTGACACTGGCATGTTCCTTAACCCCCATTGCCTAGCCCTTATCACTCTTCTGCCTTGTAACCAATGCCCAGTATTGATTCTAAAATGGAAAGTAAAAAAAAAAAATTTAAGGGATGGAAAATAAAGTTTAGATAAAACTTCATTTTTCATGCAGTTTAAAATAGAGACTGAAATTCTCGAAAATGAAACTAATGAAAAAAGGCTCTGACGGAAAGAAAAAGAAACAGACATCAAGATTAGATTTTTGGACAAAAACAAAATGTAAAAAAAGACATATATGAACCATTTAACCAATATTTATTAATAGCTACCATGTGTGAGATGAGGGTCTGTGTATGTATACATATATATCATACTTAATAGATATTTAATAAAAATCAGTTGAATGAATAATTGAACAGCTTGCTTTTCTAGTTATACCATTTGTAGTCTTTAAGTGTATGTAAAAAATTTGTATAATATATACATGAATATATATGTGTTTGTCCATATGCATATATGAATGGAGTATACAGTTTTTTTCAGTTCTGTCTGATTCTTCATGACCCCACTTGGGATTTTTTTGGCAAAGATATTAGAGTCATTCACCATTTCCTTCTCCGGCTCATTTTTCAGACAAGAAAACAGAGGCCAAGAGGGTTAAGTGACTTGTCTAGGGCCACACAGCCAGTAAGTGTCTGAGATCAGATTTGGACTCAGGAAGATGAGTCTTCCTGATGTCAGGCCCAGAGCTCTATCTACTGCACTACTTAGCTACACTGCTCTTCATATAACAGGCACTCAATAAATGTTTTTAGATAATGATGCACACCAAACACCTGAAAGAAAAAACTAGAGGGGACTGGAAAGGGAAGCCTGACAGAAGGATCTGTTTTGGTGTCTGGATGAATAACCACTGAAAATCAAACTTAGTTCAGCTACTGATGAAATGATGAAGCACAACTATGTCCTTACTGCTAGTGCTAAGTCCTAACATTACTGCCTTCATTCTTGTTGGTACATAGGTGTTCACAAATTGCTTCTCCCATTAGAAAGGAAGCTCCTTGAAAGTAGAAAAAGTTTTTGCCCTTCTTTGGAACCTCCTGTTCCTGGATACATGCTGAAGGCTTAATAAATGCTTGCTGACTTGTAACTGAAACAGGAGGGTAAAAGTGAAGATCTGTCACTGTGGTGACTACTGGAAAATGATCTCTGTTTTACTTATTGAAGATCTTGGGAACTAGACATGTCCTTCAATTCTTTTCAAATTAATCTTTAGATTCTTTGCCAGAGCATAATCTTAGCACTTTAGGTTCCATTCCTTTCATTTTATTTGAATAAAACTAAAGAATATAAGCAGTCTGACCAGAAAAATAATCATTTGTTCATTCATTCAATAGGGCTGTTTTCATAAGAAATGAAGCATGAACTATATACCTATGGCTAAACTGTTTTCATGCTAACTTGCACATAACATTATAGTATTATGAAAATGATTAATAAGGTTAATGTATACACTGATTACAAGAAAACTTAAACTTCTGGCCTTTTATGAAGTTCTTATAGAGAAAGCTTTTCATAACATTTGACACTATTTTAAAGATCTTTTTAAAAAGAGACTGTTTGCTTATTACCACCCTCTAAGGTCTAGCACTAACAAAAGAAATATTGCTTTTTAAAGGTTGTTAGTGGGTGACAGTTTTCCTCTTGTTTAAACAAACTTCCTTCAATATCAGACCACGACATCAATTATTAATTCATCTATTACAATTCTATCGACAGAACATGAATCAAATCCAGGCACATAAAACATTCATAAGTGAGGGTTCTGAAGTAGCAACAGCAAATAGTAGAAAACTTCCTATATAATTAGTTATAATGTAAATTGATTAATCTCCCTCTTTGAAATAAGCAAAATAAAATAGCACAAAGAGAACAGAGCTGGTTAATGTTCATTAATAAACATTGCTACAGGTAAGAATTTATAATAAGATACTTGATTAAAGTTTAATTAGAAAAAAAAACGCTTAAGATAACTAGCATCCCATTTGAATAGCAAATCAGAATTGAGGAGAATTAAGTACCCTAGGACAACAGAGGAGGAGCAAGGGTTTTCTGAAAGAAAAGGACCAACCAATCAGGACCAGGTTCCTGGTAAAATTGAAATCTAAACAGACAGGGAACTACCATATCACTAACCAAAAACAGCTCAGGCCTCAGAAGAATTGAGATAGAAGAATATTTTTATCTTAGTTTCTGCAGGAAAAGAAAGCTATTAAAGCACTATGGTTCCGGGGGCAGTTGGGTAGCTCAGTGGAGTGAGAGTCAGGCCTAGAGACAGGAGGTCCTAGGTTCAAACCTGGCCTCAGCCACTTCCTAGCTGTGTGACCCTGGGCAAGTCACTTGACCCCCATTGCCCACCCTTACCAATCTTCCACCTATGAGACAATACACCGAAGTACAAGGGTTAAAAAAAAAAAAAAACACTATGGTTCCTAATTTACCAGAAAGCTATGAGCACGCACCTAGTGATGCTCAACATGATAGATTGACCTTTTTATCTTTTGGGTGTCTATTTCCAGAGGAATCTCTAACTGAGGTTTTCTAATTCTCCTCCTCTAGATTTCTTTAAAAATCAAGAGTCATATCATTTGTTTATATGACTATATTATTGGGGGGGTTAGATTTTAAAAGTTTACTCTAGTGCAAAAATGAATAATATGGAAATAAGTATAAGTGATAACATTTGTAAAACCCAGTGGAAGTGCTTATTGGATCTGGGAGTGGGGAGAGAAAAGGGGAGGGAAAGAAAGTGAATTATGTAAACATGGAAAAATGGACTTATGAGGAAAAACGCTATCCACCTCCAGAAAAAGTAAATTATGAATACAGAATGAAACATATCTTTCTCATTGTTATTCTTGGGGTTTTTTTTTGGTCTGTATTTTCTTTTATAATGTGGTTAACAAAGAAATGTTTTTCATGACTGCACATGTATAAATAATCTATATCAAATTGCTTGCCTTCTCAAAGAAGGGAGCAAGAAGGGAGAAAATATGGAACTCAAAAAATTTTTAAAAGCAAATGTTAAAAATATTTGTTTATGTATAATTGAGAAAAAACAAAAATTAAATGTAAAAAAATAATTACAGTCATGCTTAAAATATTTTGAGACAATTTTTAGGTTCTAGGCTTAAGAACTGCTTGTTTCAAAGGGAATGACTCACAGAGACACAAGCAAGAAAAATGCAAACTAGGCACCACTTCCTCACAGATATTCTCAATTGTACCTGTCAATCCAACCACAATCATTTCTGTATATTACTGTAGGTGCCTATACAATATACATTTTATCTGAAGTCTCTATTACCTCATGATCCCATATTCCTTCTCTGCTTCAGTGACTAGCATATGGGAGAATGAGGAGGCTTATTTATTTAAGAATAAAAAGAGGAATTTGTCTATTTCTTAAATTCAAGACAATACTCTTTTCTTAAAGGGACTTTCAATCTGTTTCTTTATCGATGATAAATCAAGAAAAAAATTAGTTTTCTCACCCTAAGTTTTCTCATCTAATTTCTACATTAATTTTTTTATTTTCTTTTTACCCCTTAAAAAAAGTTTTTTTAAGTCTTCACAAATGCCTAGCTCAAAGAATAATCTAATTTTAAAAGACCCAAAAAGTTATTTCTATTTTTTTCATCTGCCTGAGGGATAAACATAAGACTGAGCTTAAGGTATTCTTCATAATATTCAGAATCAACTTTCCCAGAGCCCTTTGGCAACTAAGTGGAGGCCTAAAATAACAAAATCCTTGACTTTACACACCAGGAAAGACAAGAATAATTTATTGCCTCATTAAGAGGGAAACAAATAGAAAACACTGCTGCAATTCCATGAAGTAACTAAATGATGATGACAAATGGACATTGGCCGTGACCAATAACTACCTGAATTTATGTATACACTTGTTAACAAATTTCAATAAGTATTTGACCAAGCCATCACGAAAAGTGTGACAAACTAAAAAACTAAAAATAATAATAATAATAATATTGTGTAACACGAATTCCAAATTTTAAGGATAAAAAAACAATTCAAATAACTTGCTCTACCCTTTACATCACAGAGCAACAGAGCCAAGGGCTAGAATCTCACATTTCCTGATTCTAGATCATGATCAAACCTCAGCTATGGTGAAGGGAGGAGATGGGTGTTGAGCAACCCAGAGGTCACTGAGAAGGAACAAGAGGCTTTAAAACATAATGGAGACATTTCCATACTAACCCGTCCCCACTGTAAAGAAGATCATGGACTGACAGCTGGAAAGGAACTCAGGAGTGATCTCATTTTACAGATATGAAAACTCAGGCCCAGAGACATTAAATAACTGGGCCAAGGTCATATTAACAGTAAGTAGCAGGACTGGGAATGGAATACAGGTTCCCTGACTTCAAAAAGTCAACTACCCTTGGACTGCAAGAATACAAATGCATTGCAGGTAAGGGCTGAAAAGGGGATGGGAGATTAAAAGGAGGTAGTTGTGCAAAGAGTCTTTAGACACCTGTGGCCAAGTTATAATTTCCATTATTGCTAGGATCTATGAAGTTGCTTTCAAAATAGCCATTTATAAACAAATACCTTGCACTAGAGTAGTAAGGATTTCCTTCTTCTTCAAACCTTTTAATGATAGGGTCCTTTAAAGCAGCTTCTTCTTCCCTGGAAAACTGAAAGAAAAAGGAATTCAGGGCATTTAATCAATGATACTAGAGTGTATGAGTTCTCTATTTAAACAACCTTGAGAACAAAAGGGCTATAACTTAGAGCAGGGGTCAGCAACCTTTTTGGCCGTGAGAGTCATAAATGCCACATTTTTTAAAATGTAATTTCGTGAGAGCCGTACAGTGCTCACAGTGCGCGCTCCTGTAACAGTGGCTGAAAAAAAATTGACTTTATGGCTCCTGCAGAAAGAGCCATATCTGGCCCTCAAAAGAGCCAGATATGGCTCAAGAGCCATACGTTGCCGACCCCTGACTTAGAAGTAAAAAAAGTTATTGTACATTAACCCTTTATACCATTTAACTTCTCATACTCTGATGAAATCAAATATCCATTTTTGGAAAACATTATTTAAAATAGCAATTTGACAACCTCATCTGTCTGGAACATGGCCAGGAGCTAAGAAGTACCTCAAAGTGTCTAAGGGGTTCACAATAATGATACAAGCTTAGAAAGTATTAAAACTGTACCAAATATAATCTCATGTGAACCCATGAGCTCACAGATTTACTAAGCAACATAATGAAAATGATAAAAATTTCTTTTTCACTCATTTCTTTAAAAAAGGATTTTCCCATTTATGTTTCACATGCTAAAATTGCTACAATAATTAAACTAACTACATGACTTCTTGAAAATCAAAAGAAGGACAGGGCAGTTAAGTGGACCCATGGATAGAATGTTGGGTCTGGAGTCAAGAAGACTCATCTTTGTGATTTCAAATCTGGCCTCAGACACTAGCTGTATACGACCCTGGGTAAGTCACTTAACCTGTGTGCCTTGGTTTCCTCATCTGTGGCAACCACTTCAGAATCTTTGGAAAATCCAAAAATGGGGTCACAAAGAGTCAGACATGATTGAAAAACAAATGAACAAGAATACTATATATAAGTCAGGGAGAGGGCAAAGTAGATGGAAGACTAGACCAGAGCAGAAAAAACTGAGTAAAAATCTGGCCTCCTATACTGTTACAAATATATAAGAGGCTGATCTGGTAATTTGAAGGGCTGCTAAGCCTCACTTGCGCCTGACAGGCTCTATTAAGCTGAGTCTGCCAAGCTGGCTCTGGATCCTCAGGTGATAGATGGATCTAGGCTAAGTAAGAGATGAGATTACCTGGGTCAGGGGTCAGCAACTATGGCTCTTGAGCCATATCTGGCTCTTTCTGCAGGAGCCATAAAGTCAATTTTTTTTTCAGGCACTGTTACAGGAGCACGTACTGTTACAGGAGCACACACTGTGAGCACTGTACGGTTCTCACGAAATTACATTTTAAAAAATGTGGCGTTTATGGCTCTCATGGCCAAAAAGGTTGCCAACCCCTGTCCTGGGTGATCTCCCAATGTACTAGTAAATCCCCAGGACTTAGCCAAGCCTATGCCTCTTCAACAGTACCCAAGCCAAAGTATCAAGTGGGAGTTGTATGTGTGTTTAACCACTCCTTTAGCCTCTTGGCTTAGGGATTGGATTTGATGGAGAAAGGTTGGTCTGGGCTGGTGTTGACAGGCTAAATGGATAACAGGATTTTCTGACTGCAGTTTGATAAATCCCTTTCCCTACAGCTGTAGATATTTACTGGTCAGGAAAGGAATACCAATCTTCTTTTGGATAAAACTACAACAGGATTTATTGCTTATCTAAAGGGTTAGGAACAAGGAAATAAGGCTAGAGGTTTGGGAATGCCAAAATAATCTAATTGGATTAAAGTAATCTAAATCTATAGATGATCAGTTGATAACAGATTCTTCTCCCTCTCTCAACCCCTGGCTTGACCTGGCCTTGGTACAAACCAAAGGACCAGGAAGGCTATGGTGTTCTTAATAGCTGTGGTGTTGTTCTCTCTCAGCTCCATCAGTAGCAGGCAGAATAACTTCCTATGGCACTCAGGTATAGATGCTGGATTGCAGGTCTATGGCCTACCCTCCCTTCAATCACCCTCCTCCCAGGATCCTCAAAACTGAGACCAGGTGTGCTGTAGTCCAATTATTTATAGGGGTGATTCCAATTGTCTTTTGGCCCTGGCTCACACCACCTGGGCACATTCCAAAGTCTTTAACCAACAATCCTGTCACTCAAGATGTTCTCCATTTTGTCCCAGAAGTTCCTTATTACAATACTTACTATCTGGTGACCCTGGGCAAGTCATTTAAATTCTGTCTGCCTCACTTTCCTCATGTGTAAAATTGGAATAATAACAGGACCTATCTCCCAGGGGTCCTGTGAGGAACAAATGAGATAATATTTGTAAAGCTTGTGGCAAACCTCAAAGCTTTCTCTAAAGTGCTACCTGTAGCTGCTACATAGGTTTGTGCTAGAGCCTGGGAATAGAGGGGAAAAAAAATTCCTGGCCTCAAGGAGCTTTCATTCTACTGGGCAAGGCAGAAAATGAACAATAGGTAAGTAAATACAATATAATTTGAAGATTAAAAAAAATACATACTATAAAGAGGGGAAGGGCCTCAAAAAAAAGCTAAGAAGTCTCAGAGGTGGGAGTTAGGCAACAGTGCATTCCAGACATGGTGGGCAATCTGTGCAAAAGGAAGAGAGGAAGGGATGGGAAGCCAAGTATGAGGAACAACGAGGGGGCCAGTCTGCCTGGATCAAAGTGTGTGGGAAGGAAATAACATGGAATAAGTCTGGAAAGGTAGGTTAGAGCCAAATAGTAAAAGGCTCTAAAAGCCAAACTTGCAGCATTTGTATTTTATCCTAAACGAAGTGATATACTCCAAAAGTATATGAGTGTGTGTGTGTGTGTGTATGCACACACAATCAGATGTATACACAGACATATATATTTGTACATACATTTTCTATTAATTTTACTTCTATAAAGGACGACTAACACACAATTTACAAATAACAATAAACTGTACAATACTATTTATTGTAAATTCCATATGGCTAATGGATTCTCACAGAATTCTTTCACTGATTTTTACCAAACCCTTGTATGTATGTATCCAACCTATGGTTGCAATTCAATCACAATTTGACAAATGGACTTACATCCCATCCTGCCAATTTATTCCAATAAATTAACTGTCATCAAATCTGTTAGGTGACCTACTATTAAACTACTTCTCACCCTCATACAAATTACATTCATTAAGCAGAAACCTCTTCAGTACTCCTAAATGCAATTATGCTCATTATTCTTTGAGATTTTTGTATAATTGCAGAAATTAAAATATTGTTTGATTCTACATTATTACACACAAATCCTAAAAATGATCTGAATTAATTTCATGTTTTAAAATTCCATTTAAATGATACAATTTTTTTCACTAGCTATCCATTGTGAAATAAGTTCTTCATAAGTCAAAGAAGATGGTTCTCATAAATCAAAATAATATAAAATGCTTTTATCACTTTAATCTCATAAAAGACATGAGTTCAAACGTATTGAATTCTATTCCTAGAAGGAGCTTTAAATGTATTCCTTTTACTAAATGGAATGTTTTTAAATGTATCTGATTTAATCAAATCTTCAACCTGAGATGTATACTCTCCAGTACCAGTCTTTAAATTTTCCAAAGCTCTTATAATATGTCTGATAAATTTTAGCACATTCTGAATGTGAGTTTATCTTAACTGCAATGCTGTTAAACATAATGAAAATCTTCAAGAATGTAAATCACTAAAGCAAAGTCTTACAAAAATTAATGTTAACTAATCTCTTGTCCAAACCAGAATAATTAGCACAAGAAAAATGCATAAATAATGTAGCATATGCATGTCATACAGCAGCAGTAGCTCATAAAATACATGCCACTCATCTTGGTCCCAGTACTCTACCCATTGTAATAATTTCAAGTTCTTTTGCTAGTTTTGAGATGTTTGATTTTTTAAATTGGTAATAAAAAGAGTGAATTTCATTCAGAAAAATTTTAAATGATTAATTTATTTTATTTGAGATGCCAGAACATCAAGTAATATTTGTAATCAATGATTTAAATAGTATCAAATGATTCTTTCAGGACTCCATATATGCTCCAGATTTTCCTCCCAGTATTTGATATGCATCTTTGTTACAAAGATTAAATTTTTGTGGTATATGATTGTGATGGAATATTATTGCACTCTAAGAAATGATGAACAGATTGATTTTTTTAAAAACTTGGAAAGAACTACACAAGATAATGAACAGTATAATGAAGAGAACCAGGAGAACATTATACACAGCCACAGAACTAACTAATTCTGGAAGAATAAACTATGAGTGTTACCTCCAGAAAATGAACAGAAAGGTAAAGTATGAAAGATTTAGTTTATATGTATATGTTGGTGGTTTTGAGGATATTTTTTGTGATGTGAGGAGGGTGGAAAGGAGCCAAGACACTAGTGCATAGGATTTATTATGTAGATGTGAAGAAAAGTAAGCTAAATATAAAAGATATTTGTGATTTCATTTAGGTACTATCTTCTTTTTCTTTGTGTACAGAAATGCGTGTTTCGTTTGGTTTTCTAAAATTGGAAGAAAAAAAGAGATCTGTTTTCATCATTAACTGCAGAACCCTCCTACTCATCACATCCTTGAAAATATTTTAAAGCAAAATAGAACAATACCAATTAAATTTATTTAAATCTCACTAACTGCAAATTTTCAGATGCAATTAAACTCTACTATGTTTCATGCTGTAATTTTCTGACATTTTCTTTTAAACTAAAAATTTTGTACCTGAACAGTGTCACTGGTTGTGGCCTAGAGCAAGTGAAAAATAAAAGGCATCTTTACCTCCTTTCCTTCTCTTGTTTTTTGGTCCCTTGCTATTGTGGCTAAAACATTTGCAGCTTGTTCTCCTCCCATCACTGAGATTCGAGCATTTGGCCAAATGTAGAGAAATCTTGGACTTAAAGGAAAAAAGTAATCAAATATAAACAATGTAGAGCAAAAAGATTCCTTTCTACACAAAAATGTAAGTTAATTTATTATTTTTTTCATCAAATATAGCTGAGTTTTAGTTGGCTTTTCTGGTTGCTAACCAACCCTATATAAATACTTGTATGTGAAACTAACTTTGAAATCTTAAAGTGATTGTCTCTTTTATTTCCTTCCCAAAAAGCTAATTACTCAAGTAAAAGGAAATAAACATTATATTCTGATTAACAAATCAAACCATAACAATCCAAGTTTCATTACTATGTCTGAAAATAGCAAAAATTACTATTAACACAGAGATACTTTCTAAGAAGCATAAAAAGTGATTAATTAAAAATAAAGACTACAACATGTCTCAAGATATTCTTCCATATAATATTCAGTTCCACCCCAGATATATGATAACATCAACTACAGGCTTGGTTGATCAAAGGTCATGTCAGGACCAGTCAATGTTAAAAACTATCCTGAATAAAAGGGTGCATCGAAGACAAATGGGAAGAAGTAATCTACTTCTGTATAGGGACACTTACGAATATGCTCTGCCACACATCCCATAATTTCCAGCACCATAAGATCCTCCAAGGATGATGGTAATTTTAGGTACATTGGCACAGGCTACAGCAGTCACCATCTTGGCTCCATCCTTCGCTATTCCTCCAGCTTCGTATTCTTTACCAACCATAAATCCTTAAGTGAAAGGACAGAAACAGAACTTCTGGATGATAATGGAATTAATGTACAACATAGTACCACATAATTAAATTCAATAAGCATTAACTAAGCACCTACAATGCTACAGGCACTGAGCTAGGAACTAAGAATACACTAACAGGGTGGAGAAAAGTGGGTGTAGAGCATGAAGCACAGAAAGTGACAGGGGATAAACTATGTACAAAGATAAGCAAAGGGTGCCTTCCAGGCATAAGATAGCCTGTGCAAAAGCATGACGAGAAAGAGGGATACTGAGTATAGATAGTAGGCAGCAGGCCAGTTTGGTTGGCATATATGTCACATGAAGGGCAATAATATGTATTAAATCCAGAGAAAACCTGCAGCCTGATTGTGAAGGGTTTTAAATATGAGGCTCAGCAATTTATATTTTATCTTAGAGGAGACAATGAAGATGTTTCAGCATGGTAATGGCATAGTCCAACTTGTATCCTAGGCAATGACTTCCTGTTGCTGAGCTCTATAGGAAATACATAGCCGCCATAACAAAGGTAAGGAGACCATGGAAGAAGCATGAAAAGATCATTAGCTTTACAGATACCTTCCTCTATATCTGACCAACTAGAAATTCAATCTAGGTAATAATTTGCTTTAAAAATGTAGATTCCCCTCATGATAATAATTGGTCCATCATTTGTAACACCTTATCAGCAGGATGCAAGTGGCAGCTGCTAACTCTAATCTAGTATCCTTAACTGAGCTGGAGAGTCTAGCTTGGAAAGTCTCTTCTATTGTCTGATACTCCAAGAGAGAAAAAAGAGAGATGGAAAAGTCAAATTCTGAACATGCTCATCTTCCTCCCCATATTTCACAGACCCTCAGACTATCTAGACCAAACCCATAACAAAGTAAGAGTCCTTTCTAGGGCAACCCCACAACTGATCATCCAGGCTTTTCTTGAAAGCTTTTTTCTCTAGTGAGAGGGAATTTGTTACTTTATTCATTCGTTAGGATACTACAGGATTCCTCTATAATCTACACCACTCGATTCTGAATGATTTTTTGATGGCAATGAAGCAATTAAGATATTTTTTCTTCTCCTCAGCATTCCAAATGAAAAAATTTTAGCTAAATTTACACAAAATTTTCTTAGTTCCAAATTAGTCTGAATTTCCCTTGGAATTTGTCCTTTTAAGGGAACAAGAAAAAAATCCCCATACTCTTGTAAAGTTGAGGTTATTAATTATCTAAACAGAGTTTCCTGCAGCCAAATTATTAAAATTCAAGCAAACATAACAAAAACATAAATACATCAACACCTTAATTTACTGGCACTCATGTGGCACTCTTTCATGACAAATATAAGTGACAGTAGACTTGGGCTAGGAGTCAACTCTTTTTTTTTTTAACCCTTAACTTCTGTGTATTGGCTTCTTGGTGGATGAGTGGTAAGGGTGGGCAATGGGGTTCAAGTGACTTGCCCTGGGTCACACAGCTGGGAAGTATCTGAGGCCAGATTTGAACCCAGGACCTCCCATCTCTAGGCCTGACTCTCAATCCACTGAGCTACCCAGCTGCCCCCTAGGAGTCAACTCTTGTCCCCTTGGATTCATGTGTGGCCCTAAGTTTTTCAAAATGGTTTAGTACTGACTTGAATTAAGTCAGGGTTGAAGACATTTATCAAACCTGTAGATATCATAAAATTCAAGGGAGAGTTTTATTTTGGACAAAAGAGTAGGGATCCAAAAAGATTTAGGAAGTTTATAAATAAGAAATGAATCTCATAAGATCAAATTTGATGGGGATTAATGTAAAATCTTTTTTATCTTTGAAAATTTTATTTAATTAATGAATTTAGGATATTTTTCCATGGTTACAAGATTCATGTTCTTTCTATAAAGTCTTATATTTGGGTTAAAGAGCCAAGAGTTCAGGTGGACTACAAAGTGAGCCATAAAAGTAAATGCTTCTTTGTACTGCTCTAATAGAGGCATCATGTCTGGGACAAGGGAGGAAAGAGTCCTGCTGGATTTTGCCTTGAACAAACAATACCTGGAGCACTGTTGGGTAGCAATTTAAAGAGCATTCATTTAAAGTACATTTTCCAACAAGAGGGTAATCAAGATAGCGAAAGGCCTGGAGGCCAAGTACACAAGAATCATTTAAAGAGACTATGAATGTCTGTTCTCATTTATTACAGAAATTTAGCAAAAGAGCTAAATCTTCTAGTTTTAAACACCAAATGGGATACTATTATATATTCTTCCATGCCAATATAATATTACTGCACTTAATATTCAAAAATTATGATCCTTATGGAAGAGTGAAATAGATTTCACTCTAATTCCTTTTGTAATAAACTTAAAATAGATCATCCATATAGTATAAATAGTAATATTCAAACAACCTGGGAGAGTAATTTCCATTTTTTTATTGTTAAGACAATCATACGTTTTCATCTTGATGATGACGATAACAATAAAATTGAGGAAAAATACCATGCCAAGTCAGTCTGAGGTTTTTAGTATTCGCTAGCAGAGTTTAAAAATACAGGCTGTACCTTCAAATATGCCCTCTTAAAACTTTGATGAAATAAAAATGAATGTTTTATAGAGTCAACATTTTCAGTAAGTGGCTCAGTCAAACTGAAAACAATCTACTTTTTATTCCTATATATAGCACAAGGAAAAATCTGGTAACATAAGAGTCATCATCTAAATCATTCTTTTATTATTAGAATTTATGGAATACCTACAACACAAATACTAATCACTACAACACAATAGATATGTACCTAGGCCAGGAAAGAATAATTATTTTCATCATATATTTAGACAGTTCTCATTGGATAAAAAAGGCTGCATTCTAAAAGTTCATGAGTTAACTCACCTATTCAATGCATGGAATTCCATTTCCAATGGCATTAAGGTTATATATCCCTAGATAAAAGCCTCTTTTAAAAATAATGTAGATTTCCCCAAGAGATCAAAGAAAAAAGAAATATATATAGCAGCTTTTTTTTTTTTTGGTGTAGTAAAGAACTGGAGACAGAGGGGATATCCATCAACTGAAGAATGGCTGAACAAGTTGTGGTATATGAGTGTGATGGAATGTCATTGTCCTTTAAGAAATGGCAATGGGGATAGTTTCAGAAAAGCCTGGGGAAAATTATATGAAGTGATGCAAATTGTAGTGAGCAGAATCAGGAGAATATTATTGTACAAAGTAAAGTATTACAGCTATGAATGACTTACCTACTTTGATCAATACAACAATTCAAGATTGTTCCAAAGGATTCATAATAAAAAATGCTATCCACCTCCAACGAGAGAACTGATGAGCAATCAAAGAAAACTTTTTTTCCATTTTATTTTCTTGGAGTTTTTTTTTCAACATGATTAATATAAAAATATATTTTGCAGGATTTTACATATATAATTAGTACCATATAGCTTGCTTTCTCAATGGGTAAGGAAGAAGCTAAAGCGAGAGCAAGAATTTTGAGCTAAAATTTTTTAATGAATATTTTTAAAATTGATTAAATGGAGATAAAATTTTAAATAGTCATGTAAATGACTATAGCATATGTCCAATGGTTATAATCTTACAATAATGTTTTTGTTTGAAAGCAAAAACAATGAATATAAAACAAAACTAAATGAAGTTTACTTGGAATGTTAATATTGAGGAAAAGCAAGTTTAATTAGAAGATGACAAAAGAGATAGAAACTTACACAGATAGTCTTATGGGAACTTCTGGGTACTTTTTAGATCCTTAAAGGCTGATAGTGGTAGTTCTTTTGAATTATGAATCACATTCTCTTTCTTTGCCACATATCTACTCCTCCTCCATAGCCCTACTAAATAAGCTTATCAACATGATTAGGTTAATTTTATAGTTCACAAATGGAATGAAGCTTAAAAATTAGTCCTAGAGAAAAGGAAATGAACATTTATCAAGTGTCAGTATGTATCAGACACTGTGCTAATAGCTTTACTATAATTATCTCACTTGATCGTCACAACAACCCTGGAAAGTAGATGCTATTATTATTAATAATTAATATAAATTAATTCTATATTAATTCAAAAGTACTAAATTCTGTTGAGGGCTGTGTTTGCTCCTGGAGTGCTCACTCTCAAATGTGGGTTTTGGTACTTTCTTCTTGAGAGAGGAGGGGAGGGAGTCAAGGCAAAAGTTGCAGCTGAGGCTTCAACAGTGGAAACATTCTTTTCGTTAACTCCTGGGGCCAGAGAAGACCCAGGTGGAGCACTTGAGGCTGTACAAGGAGGAAGTCTTTCCCCACCTTGGGGCTCCCACCCCCTGAAGGACCACAGTCTGAGGGAATGGCTCCTGGGGACCAAAGGCCCCCATGCCAGAAAGCATGATTTCGAAGATGGCGGCAGAGTAAAAAGCAGCACTTAACCTCTCCTAATCGAAACATACAGGACTCCTCAAGGGGACATAAAAACAAATCCAGACGAACAGAGGGACCCCACAACAGGGCACAGCGTGGAAGGTACGTGGAATCGGGGCATTTCCATGCTATAAAGGGGTGAAACAGCTCTCACTAAATTGCGGGCTGAGCAACAAACACACACACACACACACACACACACACACACACACACACACACACACTACCTACAGTGCCAAAGGCAGCGCAAAAGAAGTAGAGCAAGTTTGGGGCACCCATTGAGTCATTAGCAGCTCCAGAGCCTGCTCCTGAGAACAGCAAGACTTAAGACCCCAAAAGGCTAAAGAACGCGTGGACTTTGAGCACTGACACTGAGCGCAGGCACAAGCGAAGGCTCTGAAACCTTGAGTGGGGAACCAGTGCAGACGGGTATACAACTGTGGAAGCAGCGCCCTGAGACTTGTAAAGGAGCCTCCAGCAGAGGATCAAGCAAGGGGGACCAACAGGACGCTTGACCTTGAGAATAACCAGACCTAAGACCTCAGGAGCCTAAAGAGCACAAACAGACTCTGAGCGTGAGGATAAAGCTGAGAAGGGGCTGGGCTAACAATGGTAACCCAGAATCAGGAAGCCCAGAAAAGAAAGATTAACAACAAGAAGAAGAAATCTTTAACACTCGCCAACTTCTACACAGAGAAAATCCAGACAACCAAGCAAACAGAAGAGGAGAACAAACAAGCAATCACATGCAGACCCACCCAAAATAATGAAAACTGGTCACAAGCTCTTGAAGAGTTCAAATCTGAGATGAAGAGAAAGTTGGAAAAGATTTGGCTAGAGAAATGGGAAATAGCTCAAAAGGAAATCAGGCAAGAAAATAACAGTTTAAAAGGCAGAATTTTGCAACTGGAAAGTGAGGCTCAGAAATCAAATGAACTGATAAGCAAATTGAACACCAGAAATGACCAGATTGAAAAGGAAAACCAAAAGATTATAGCTGAAAACCAGTCCCTAAAGGCTAGAATTGAGCAATTAGAAGACAATGATCTCTCAAGATAACAAGAACAAATAAAACAAAGTCAAAAGACAGATAAAATAGAAGGAAACATGAAATATCTCAATGAGAAAGTGACAGACCAAGAAAACCGATCTAAAAGAGACAATCTAAGAATCATTGGTCTTCCTGAAAAAGCAGAAATTAATAGAAATTTGGACTCCATACTAAAAGAAATTATTCAGCAAAATTGCCCTGAAGTTCTACAACAAGAGGGCAATATAGACAATGAAAGGATCCATAGATCACCCTCTACACCAGACCCAGAAAAGACAACGCCCAGGAATATAATAGCCAAATTCAAGACCTTCCAAGTAAAAGAAAAAATTTTACAAGAAGCCAGAAAGAGACAATTCAAATATCAAGGAGCACCAATCAGGATCACACAGGATCTGCAGCCTTCACGCTAAAAGACTGCAAGGTTTGGAATATGATATTCAGAAAGGCAAGAGAGCTGGGCCTTCAACCACGGATCAACTACCCATCGAAACTGACTATATACTTCCAGGAGAAAATATGGGCATTCAACAAAATTGAAGATTTCCAAGTATTTGCACAGAAAAGACCAGGACTAAATGGAAAGTTTGACATCCAACCACAAAAATCAAGAGAAACATGAAAAGGTAAATAAGAAACAAAGGGGAAAGAAAGAAAACTCATTTTTTAAATTTGCCTCTTTAAGGGCTTCAATAAGATCTAATTATCTGTATTCCTATGTGAAGAAATGCTATGTATAATTCTCTGTAGTGAACTCTATTCGCTATTATAGAATTCACTATTATAGTAATCAGAAGAATAACTCATAGGGAGAGGTTGGAATACTAAATGGTCTAAGATGATATGGGGGGTGGGAAAGAGGGGAGCAAATAGTAGGGGACACCAAGAGAAACTTGATTGAATAAGAAAAACAGGATATTCTATTACACACAAAGAGGGCATGGGAAGGGGAGGGGACAAATACTATTATAAGAAGGAGAGGAAGAGAACATTAAGAGGTAATATTTAAACCTTACTCTCAGTATAATTAACCATGAGAGGGAAGAGTAGCTATATTATCCATTGGAATATAAAACTCTATCTAACCCTACTGAGAAAGTCAGAAGGGATAAACCAAGGGAAGCAGGGGAGTGGGGAGGTCAAAAAAGGGAGGGGAGAAGAAGGGGGAAAGAATTCATTAAGCCTTTAAAAATAAAAAGAGATAGAAAGGGAAGTTAATCAAGAGAGGGGATAAGGGTTACCAGCTTAAAGCAAAGCACTGGTTTAAAAAGAAATAGTGTAAGAAGAAGAGGTAGAACTAGGGGAGGATACAAAAATGTCAGGGAATATACAACTGATAATTATAACTCTTAATGTGAATGGGATAAACTCGCTCATAAAACGGAAGCAAATAGCAGAGTGGATTAGAAACCAAAATCCTACCATATGTTGTCTACAAGAAACACATATGAGGCGGGTGGACATACACAAGTTTAAGGTTAAGGACTTGAGCAAAATCTTTTGGGCATCAAATGAGAAAAAGAAGGCAGGAGTGGCTATTATGATTTCTGACAAAGCCAAAGTAAAAATAGATATGATTTAAAAAGACAGGGAAGGTCATTATATCCTGATTAAAGGGAATATAGACAATGAGGAAATACATTGCTCAATATGTATGCACCAAGTGGCATAGCATCCAAATTGATAAAGGAGAAACTGGCAGAGCTCAAGAAGGAAATAGATAGTAAACCATAATAGTGGGAGATCTAAATATTCCTCTTTCTGATCTAGATAAATCAAACCAAAAAATAAATAAGAAAGAGGTAGGAGAGGTGAATGAAGTCCTAGAAAAATTAGATTTAATTGATATGTGGAGAAAAACAAATAGGGACAAAAAGGAATACACCTTCTTTTCAGCTGCACATGGTACATTCACAAAGATTGACCATGTAATAGGGCATAGAAACATTGCAAACAAATGCAAAAGAGCAGAAATAATAAACGTAACCTTCTCAGATCATAATGCAATAAAAATAATAATTAGTAAGGGCACCTGGACAGGCAAATCAAAAACTAATTGGAAATTAAATAATATGATTCTTCAAAACCAGTTACTCAAAGAAGAAATCATAGAAACAATCAACAATTTCACTGAAGAGAATGACAATGATGAGACATCCTACCAAACTCTGTGGGATGCAGCCAAGGCAGTACTCAGGGGGAAATTTATATCCTTGAGTGCATACATTAACAAATTAGGGAGGGCAGAGATTAGTGAATTGGGCATGCAACTTAAAAAATTAGAAAGCAAGCAAATTAAAAATCCCCAGATGAAAACTAAATTAGAAATACTAAAAATCAAGGGAGAAATTAATAAAATCGAAAGTAAAAGAATGATTGAATTAATAAATAAGACTGGAAGCTGGTATTTTGAAAAAACAGATAAAATAGACAAAGTACTGGTCAATCTAATGAAAAAAAGGAAAGAAGAAAGCCAAATTGACAGTATCAAAGATGAAAAGGGAGACCTCAACTCTAATAAAGGGGAAATTAAGGCATTCATTAAGAACTATTTTGCCCAATTATATGGCAATAAATATAATAATTTAGGAGATATGGATGAATACTTACAAAAATATAAATTGCCTAGATTAACAGCAGAAGAAATAGAATACCTAAATAATCCCATATCAGTAAAAGAAATTGAACAAGCCATCAAAGAACTCCCTAAGAAAAAATCGCCAGGGCCTGATAGATTCACAAGTGAATTCTATCAGACATTCAAAGAGCAACTAATCCCAATATTATACAAATTATTTGATATAATAAGCAAAGAAGGAGTCCTACCAAATTCCTTTTATGACACAAATATGATACTGATTCCAAAGCCAGGTAGATCAAAAACAGAGAAAGAAAACTAGACCAATCTCCCTAACAAACAAAGATGCAAAAATATTAAATACAATACTAGCAAAGAGACTCCAGCAAGTAATCAAGAAGATCATCCACCATGATCAGGTGGGATTTATACCAGGAATGCAAGGATGGTTCAACATTAGGAAAACCATCCACATAATTGACCATATCAACAATCTAACGAACAAAAATCACATGATTATCTCAATAGATGCTGAAAAAGCCTTTGACAAAATACAGCATCCATTCCTATTGAAAACACTGAAAAGCATAGGAATAGAAGGACCTTTCCCAAAAATAATAAACAGTATATACCTAAAACCATCAACAAGCATCATATGCAATGGGGATAAATTAGAAGCCTTCCCAATAAGATCAGGAGTGAAACAAGGTTGCCCATTATCACCTTTATTATTCAACATAGTACTAGAAACACTAGCAGTAGCAATTAGAGAAGAAAAAGAAATTGAAGGTACCAAAATAGGCAACGAGGAGACTAAGCAGTTGCAGGATACAAAATAAATGCACATAAATCATCAGCATTTCTATATATTTCCAACACATTAGAGCAGCAAGGTAGAAAGAGAAACACCATTTAAAATCACCCTAGACAATATAAAATACTTAGGAATCTATCTACCAAAACAAACACAGCAATTATATGAAAACAACTACAAAACACTTTCCAAACAAATAAAACTGGATCTAAACAA
Source organism: Gracilinanus agilis (assembly GCF_016433145.1). Lineage (NCBI taxonomy): Eukaryota > Metazoa > Chordata > Mammalia > Didelphimorphia > Didelphidae > Gracilinanus > Gracilinanus agilis. The sequence goes on along the minus strand of NC_058130.1, from coordinate 334,222,790 downwards.
TTGGGAAAACATTGAGTGCTCATGGGTAGGACGAGCTAACATAATAAAAATGACCATTCTACCCAAATTAATTTACCTGTTTAGCGCCATACCTATCAAACTACCAAAAACCTTCTTTACTGAATTAGGAAAAACTATAACCAATTTCATTTGGAATAACAAAAGATCAAGAATATCAAGGGAAATAATGAAAAAAAATGTGAAGGAAGGGGGCGTAGCAGTACCAGACATTAAACTATACTATAAAGCAGAGGTCATCAAAACAATATGGTACTGGCTAAGAGACAGAAGGGAGGATCAGTGGAATAGACTTGGGGTAAATGACATCAGCAAGACAGTGTATTATAAACCCAAAGAGCCCAACTTTTGGGACATGAATCCACTATTTGACAAAAACTGCTGGGAAATTTGGAAAACAATATGGGAGAGATTAGGTTTAGATCAACGTCTCACACCCTACACCAAGATAAATTCAGAATGGGTGAATGACTTGAATATAAAGAGGGAAACTATAAATAAGTTAAGTGAACACAGAATAGTATACCTGTCAGATCTCTGGGAAAGGAAAGATTTTAAAACTAAGCAAGAGTTAGAGAAAATTACAAAATGTAAATTAAAAGGTTTTGATTATATTAAACTAAAAAGCTTTTGTACAAACAAAAACAATGCAGCCAAAATCAGAAGGGAAATAACAAATTGGGGGAAAATCTTTATAATAAAAAACTCTGACAGGGGTCTAATTACTCAAATATACAAAGAACTAAATGAATTGTATAAAAAAAAATCAAACCATTACTCAATTGATAAATGGGCAAGGCACATGAATAGGCAATTTTCAGATAAAGAAATCAAAAGTATCAATAAACACATGAGAAAGTGTTCTAAATCTCTAATAATTAGAGAAATGCAAATCAAAACAACTCTGAGGTATCACCTCACACCTAGCAGATGAGCTAAAATGATAGCAGGGGAGAAAAATGAATGTTGGAAGGGATGTAGCAAAATTGGGACATAATGCACTGCTGGTGGAGTTGTGAACTGATCCAACCATTCTGGCTGGCAATTTGGAACTATGCTCAAAGGGCTATAAAAGAATGGCTGCCCTTTGATCCAGCCATACCATTGTTGGGTTTGTACCCCAAAGAGATCATAGATAAACAGACTTGTACAAAAATATTTATAGCTGCACTTTTTGTGGTGGCAAAAAACTGGAAAATGAGGGTATGTCTTTCAATTGGGGAATGGTTAAACAAATTGTGGTATATGCTGGTGATGGAATACTATTGTGCTAAAAGGAATAATCAACTGGAGGAATTCCAGGTGAACTGGAAAGACCTCCAGGAATTGATACAGAGCGAAAGGAGCAGAGCCAGAAGAACACTGTACACAGAGACTGATATACTATGGTAAAATCGAATGTAATGGACTTCTGTACCAGCGGCAATGCAATGACACAGGACAATTCTGAGGGATTTATGGTAAAGAACGCTACCCACATTCAGAGGAAGGACTGCAGGAGAGGAAACATAAAAGAAAAACAACTGCTTGAACGAATGGGTTGAAGTGGACATAATTGGGGATGTAGACTCGAAACTACCACACCAATGCAACTAACAACAATTTGGAAATAGGTCTTGATCAATGACACATGTTAAAACCAGTGGAAATGTGCATCGGCCATGGGTGGGGGAAATGCAGGGGGTGAAGGGGAAACTAGGAGCATGAATCATGTAACCATGTTAAAAATGAATATTAATGATTGTTATGTAGGTAATTTGAGAAAAGGTGGGGTATAAGGGAGTTTGAAAGGAGGATGTTGGAGACTTGCTAAGTGGGTAATCTCGGTTACAAGTAGGCTGGGACTAAAGGAGATTCAGGGTATAATAGGACTGAAGTCAGGAGTATAACACAGAAGGGAAACAGAGATCTTCAGGGAGAAAGAAATTAAACTAAACAGACAAACACAGCAGGCTTACAGACTGGGGCTTAGACTCAAACACAAGCTGAGGGAAATAGACTAGACTGAAATTAACAAACAGGCTTTAGTTAATTTCAGAGGAAGGGACCTGTTTTGAAGTAACACCTTCCTTCAAGATGGATGCCCCAGCTTCCCTCTAAGCCCAGAGTATGTTGTCTCTTTCCCTCTTCTTCCCTCTTGATAACAACAGACAAATTACACTAATAGGGCTGTTGAAACACAAAAGGGTTTATTTTGTTTGAAGGATGTTTGTTAGGAAGGTGGATCAAAGGAAAGCCCTATCAGTTGTCTCAGGAATCTCAGGTGGGGAAGGGAAGTAAAGATGGAGTCTGAGTAAGAACCTGCCTTTAAACTCAGCTTTACTAAGTGTTATTACTATCTAAAGGGAATAAATGATGACTGACTAACTATAACTAATGCTGTCAATCAGGGATGGTAATGGGAAAGGAAGATATAAAGGATTTATCTAAATAATAATTTCTTAATTAAATATGTCAAAGCTAGGCTAAATTTCAATATTAAAGTTAGATAATCAAAGCAGCTCGGCTGATTCACAACCTCCCTCCACGGAAGATCCAGCCAACTGCTTTTCCTCAAGATTCTAAACCTCTTAACAGCTTTTGGAACTCAGCCAAAGCTAGAAAAACTATATGACCCCAATTCTGTATACTACATAAATGGTAAATAAAAAAGTACTAAATTCTTCTGGAAGTCACCAAACCATACTAATTAAGTCTGCTGTAGTTTCACTCTACAGTACTTCATAGGAATCCTCCTATTCATCTCTGACTTCCTAACATGTTCTTCTCCCCAGGCATTCCAAACTTCTTTCTCAACTTCATCTTACAGATGAGAAAACTGAAGTAAACAGAGCTTGTCTGACTTGCTCAGGATCACACAGCTAGTGTCTGAGGCAGGATATGAATTCAGGTCTTCCTGACTCCAAATTCAGCATTGTGCCACCTAGTTACCTGCAGGAGACAGGTATTTCTATTCTTCAATAGTTCTACCATCTCTCCACATCCAGAGAAACAACTGTGGAACCAGAAATGCATTAGAAAAATATATGCTTGATCATGTAGTTCGATAGGGATGTGATCAGAGTTTTGATGTTAAAGGATCACTCTACATCACATCTAACATGATGTTAAAGGATCACAAATATGAATAACATAGAAATAGGTTTTGAACAATGATACATGAATAACCCAGTGGAACTGCTTGTTGGCTTTGGGAGGGGGGAGGAGAAAGCAGGAGAGGAGAAGGATTATGAATCATGTAACCATGGGAAAATATTCTAAATAAAATTTTAAAAAAAGAAAATGAAAAAAATAGTTCTACCATCTCACCAATAACTAAATGCTAAAGCTACAAAGAAAAACCAAGAATATTCTAAAGCTTAAAAGAACTTACATGCTAATGGGGTAGCAAAGTAGTTATAGTGTTAAGACTTGACATTAGTATGATATGAGTTCAAATCCTACTTCAGTCATTTATTAGAGTGGCAAGTCACTTCAGCCTTGGTTTCCTTATCTGCAAAAACAGCACCTACCTCACAAGGCTATTGTGAGAATCACATGAAATAATATATATAAAGTGCTTCAGGATCTGAAAACACTATACGAAAGTTAGCTATTATTAATATGAGAGATTCACAGATATAAAATAGTACATATAAATACAAAGTAGGTAAAAGGTAGCTTTAGGAAGGAAGATACTTCTAGCACCTGAAGGAATCAGGAAAGGCCTCCCAAAGAAGCCAAAGCTTGAAAGTTATTTCAAGAGGGCAAAAAGAGCTCTGCAAAGATTAGGAGGGAGAGCATTCCACATGGGAGAAAACCTATGAGAAGGCACAGAGGGAGGAGAGAGTATGCTAACTATTTTATCCTGAAGACAAGAGAGAACCACTGAAGACTTTTTGAGTGAATGAATTGCATGATCAGATCTATTTTGTAGGAATATCAATTTAGCAGTTGCATAGAGGATGGAATAGAAAAGGGAGAGACTTCAGGTAGAGAGAAAATTCAAAAGCTAAACCAATAATCAAAATAAGAGGTGATATGAACCTGCACTGAAATAGACAACTTATGAGTGAAGAGAAGGATGTGGATTTAAGAGATATTATAATGGAAGATTAAGAAAACTTAGCAACTAATTCATTAAGGGGTAGGAAAAACAAAAAATAAAAGAGTTAATTTTAAGTATGACTCCCAAGCTGAGAACCAGGATTACTGAAAAAGTTTTGAGAAGAAATAGATTTAGGAGAAAAAATAAAAAGTATTTTGGATGTGTTGAGTTGGAGATGTATCAGGACAGCCATATTCCACAGGCAGATGGTAGTACAGGGTTGAGATTAATAGCGAAATTAAGACAGCATAAATACACATGTGTATGTGTGTGTGTGTGTGAGAGAGAGAGAGAGAGAGAAAGAGAGAGAGAGAGAGAGAGAGAGAGAGAGAGATGAGCAAGGAAAAAAAGAGACTAAGAGGGTGCTATCTGTCAAATTGCTAAGAAAACCAAGAGAACAATGTCATGAAAGCCAAAAAGGAAAAAGTATCCAGAAGAGCATATTTAGCAGGATCAAAAGCTACAGAAATGTCGAGCAGAATGAGGACTCAGAAAGTAACTATTTGATTTAACAATTAAAGAGATCACTGGGAATTGTGGAGAGAGAAGCTCCAGTGAAGTTCTGAGAGAAGTCAGATTACATAGGACTAAAAAGCGAAAGGGAGCATTTGCAGTCAGGTGATGAGAAAAGTCACAGAAGAGCCCAGCTCTCCCAATTACTACAGCAAAGATTTTTTTAAACGCTTATATTTTGTCTTGGAATTGATACTAAGCACCAATTTCAAAGCAGAAAAGCAGAAGAGTGGTAAAAGCTAGGCAATTGTGGTAAGTGACTTGCCCAGGGTCACACAATCCAGTAAAGATTTTTAAAATACACCAGTTCATATGCCCAAAGGACTTTAAAAGACTACCTACCCTTTGATCCAGCCATACCACTGCTGGATTTATACCACAAAGAGATACTAAGGAAAAAGACTTGTACACAAATATTTATAGCCACACTCTTTGTGGTGGCAAAAAATTGGAAAATGAGGGGATGTCCTTCGATTGGGGAATGGCTGAACAAATTGTGGTATATGATGGTGATGGAATATTATTGTGCTAAAAGGAATAATGAACTGGAGGAATTCTATGTGAACTGGAACAACCTCCAGGAATTGATAAAGAGTGAAAAAAGCAGAACCAGGAGGAACTTATACACAGAGATGGATACACTGTGGTACAATCAAATGTAATGGACTTCTCTACTAGCAGCAATGCAATGATTCAGGACAATTCTGAGGGACTTAAGAGAAAGAACACTATCCACATTCAGAGGAAGAACTGTGGGAGTAGAAACACAGAAGAAAGACAACTGCTTGATCACATGAGTCAATAGGGACATGATTGGGGATGTAGACTCTAAATGATCACTCTAGTGCAAATATTAATAATATGGAAATAGGTCTTGATTAATGACACATGTAAAACCCAGTGGAATTGCTCATTGGTTAGAGGGGAGGGGAGGTTAAGAACGTGAATCATGTAACCATGGAAAAATATTCTAAATCAATCAATTAAATAAATTTTTTCGATTAAAAAAATGATCTGGTACAATCGCCCTCTTACAGATTAAGGAAATTGAAGTCAAAATAAGTGAGAAGTGACTTGTCCACAATCATATCTATTTAGTAGCAGGGCTGAAGTCTACAATTTTGGTCTCCCAATTCTCACTACAGAACTCTTTCTATGACCCTATACCGCCTGCCCTCAAGCATGTATGACTCACAGGCCTTGGGCCCCAGGTCATGGCTCAGAGTTACAGATTGCAGAGATGTAGCATCTGCTCTGGTAGGAGGGGGTTCCTCATCAGGTTTCCCATGCTCCACTGAAATTATGGGTAAAGTCACATGACTGAGACAAAAAACCTCTACACACACACACACACACACACACACACCAAGCACCAGTAGAGGTTGCCAGTTCAAGAAAGCAGGTGTGCTCTTCATAAAATGTAGGAGTTGGAAAAACAGCATCAGTGAGAATGGAGAAAGACGGACATGGTTGTTTAACATTCATGCATGTTGTGTACATGAAGTCTTTCCTCATCTTCTTGGTTATTAGTGCCTTCTTTCCTGTCCCTCCAAATTTACATATAAAAACTATATATGCACAAACATACAATTTATATATATGCATGCAATACATAATTATTATGTATTAAAAGTATATTTGAAAAAAGGTATACACATTTCAATATATGTTGTCTCCTTCAATAGGATGTAAGCTCCTGGAGGACAGGGATTATTTCATTTTTGTCTTTGAACAAAATGAGGGTCTAACATAATTCCTGACACATAGAAGGAGCTCACTAAATGCTTGTTGAATGATTTCCAATTTAGGCATTCACAACAGACAAGAAAGATCACCTAGTTTGCTTTCTTCAAGTAGTTAAGATTCAAGTAGAAAGGGTTATTCCTTAAATAAAGATTCCATAACAAATCCTCAAAACCAATCAAGGTATTTTCTCACCAGTAATATTCTGAAGGAATACAAGAGGAATTTTTCTTTGGCAGCATAACTGAATAAAGTGAGCTCCCTGTAAGAAAGTGGAAAATGATTTTTTAAAAATATAATTATAACACAAATAATTATAATTACAATTAAATCACAATTACAAATGTATTACTATGCTTCCTTCAAAACAAAACAGAACAACCTAGGAAAAAAGATAAACTATAACTCCACGTTGCTTTACAAGTTTAATAGCTTGCCAACAACAATATTTCTACCAAAAGCTGCTCATCTATTGGCAGTAGGCTATATGCTCTCTGCTCCTTTCTGATGTTGCTAATGAATTGTCCTGAGTTATCTATATTCTTTTATAACCACCTTTTTAATAAACAGTACATATTCATAAAACATATGGCCTACTGGGGATAAAATTCATAGTTACAGAAGATAGACTTTTTTTCATCCTTTTTTGAAACCCAGATAGGTGTTTTATGTAAAAATAATTTATACTGTAACTAGCCACAAGCTAAGAATGATTTTTACATTTTAAAATACGATAAAACTTCAGCTAAAATGTAAAAACCATTCTTAGCTACAGACCATATAAAAACAGGTTGAGTAGTTTTCCAACCCCATAACTAACCAATCAAGTTAATGATCTAGACAAATCCAACCATCACTAGCTTTTTTTTTCATATATATATTTCACACACACACACACACACACACACACACACACACACATATATATATATATATACATATATGTATATATGTATATATATAAAACAGTTTCTTGATCTACAGAATATTTCTACACACGGTATCTAAATACAGGTAACCTTGTATCTCAATTAATGATACACAAAGACCTCCCTAGTAAAAACCTCTGAATCATAATGCACAAAATTTGATGATTTTACTGGTATATCTGATTATTTTAAAGTAATATGGAAAAATTAGCCACATATCCAAAATCACATTTGCTTCCATTAAAAGTGCCGACATTCTCCCAGTTAACTCAGATCTGAAACTTCAGTCACCTCTGACTCCTCCATCTCCCTTACCTCCCATTTCAAATTAGTTGCCAAGTCACATTGATTCTATTTCAGCAACATCTCTTACAAAAAAAAAAAAAAAAAAAAACAACCTCCATGTCCCATCCTAGTGCTGGACTTCTTTTCCTCTGGCCCGTGCAATTGCAAGGGCTTCCAAATTGATTTTCCTGTCTCCTATTTTCTTTCCACTAATTCATTCAACATGCCAGTGGGAGAGTAATCTTTCTTTCCTGTGCTTTATCAATAGTTTTTTAAAATGCCAATGTCACCTCCTAATGATTCCTCCCCTACCTCTATAACACATTGGTAATATCTGTCATTGCATGCCCATGGTTAACCCACATTGCTACTGAGGCTTTACCAACAGTCCTCAGAAGTCACAATGCCTTAAACATTCCTGAATAATCTTCTTAGTATACAGTTCATCACATAACTCTTCTGCTCAAAATCTTTCAATACTTTTATCCTCCCTACAAATAAAATCCAAAACCTTCAGCCTAACATTTAAATCTACCTTTCTAGTCCCATCTCATATTATTCTATTCCATGCCATGTACATTCTAGATGACTAGGACTAATTAATGATATGTAAACACATTTTAAACTTCTCAAACTCCATGAAATGTATTTTTCCCCCAATTTCTATTTTTAATAATTTTTTCTTTACACGTAAAAGCAATTTTAATCATTTTTAAATTTCTGAGCCAAATTCTCCACCTCCCTTCCTACCTCTCTGAAATGGCAAGCAATAAAGATTTTACACAGACAATAATGTAAAAGATTTTTTCCATATTAGTTATTTTGTGGAAGAGAATACAAGCAAAAAAATGAAAAAAGAATGTGAAATACAGTATATTTAAGTCTGCACTTGGATTCTCTCAGTTCTCCCTCTGGAGGTGGATAGCATTTTTCATCATGAGTCCTTTGGAATTGTTTTAGATCACTGTACTGTTCATCAAAATTCCCAGCTTTCTGCTTCTATTCTAGTCTTGGTTGCATTGGTTTTCTTTGTGTAAAAACTTTTAATTTAATATTATCAAAATTATCCATTTTATATCTTATAATGCTGTCTATCTCTTGTTTGTACATAAATTCTATGCTTATCCATAGATTTGATAGGTAAACTATTCTGTGCTTCCCTAATTTGCTTATGGTAACATCCTTTATGTCTAAACCTTATCTTGGTATTCAGTGTAAGATGTTTGTCCATACCTAGTTTCTGCCATTCCTTTTTCCAGTTTTCCCAAATAGGTTTTACCAAACAGTGATTTCTTATTGCAAAGCTTGGCTCTTTGGGTTTATCAAACACTAAATTAGGGAACAGATAGGTGGCTCATTGGATTTGGAGCCAGGCCAAGAGATGGGACATTTTGGGCTCAAATCTCAGATACTTCCTAGTTGTGTGACCCTGGGCAAGTCACTTCCCCCACTGCCTAGCCCTTACTGTCTTCTGGCTTAGAACCAATACACAGTATTGATTATAAGATGTGAAGTAATGGTTTACAAAAACCAAAAAAAAAAAACAAAAAACACCGTTACTATATATTGCGTAGCTAATATATTCCACTATTCTCTTTCTTAGTCAATACAATTGTTTTGGTATTTGGCTCTATGTTAAGTTTGGGATCTGGTGCTGCTAGGCCAACTTCTCTCATGTTATTTTCATTGATTCCTTTGATATTCTTGTCTTTTGTTCTTCCAGAAGAATGCTATTATTTTTCTAGCTTCATAAAATAATCTTTGGGAAATTCAATCAGTATGGCCCTGAAAAACCAGATTAATGAATTGAGGTAGAATTGTCATTTTTGTTATATTGGCTCAGCCAACCTAAGAGTAATTAACATTTTTATAATTGTTTAGATCTGTTATCAAATGGTCAAAGGATATGAACAAGCAATTTTCAGATGAAGAAATCAAGGCTATCAACAATCATAAGAAAAAATGTTCTAAAATATTCTTGACTATAGAAATGCAAATTAAAACAACTCTGAGGTACCACCTCACACCTATCAAATTGGCCAATATGACAGTAAAGGAAAGTGATAAATGTTGGAACAGATGTGGCAAAATTGGGACATTGTTGGTAGAGCTGTGAACTGATTCAACCATTCTAGAGGGCTATACCCAAAGAGCTACAAAATTGTGCATACCCTTTGATCTTGTAATGCCATTACTAGATCTGTATACCAAAGAGATCATTAAAAAAGAAGGACCTGTTTTTACCAAAATATTTATAACAGCTTTTTTGTGGTGGCAAAGAATTGGAAACTGAGTGACTGTCCATCAAATGGGGAATGGCTAAACAAACTGGCATATATGTTGGTGATGAAATACTATTGTGCTATAAGAAATAATAAGCAGGATGATTTCAGAAAAAGCTGGCAAGATCTACATGAACTGATGCAGAGTGAAATAAGCAGAACTGGGAGAACACTGTATTCAATAACAGCAATACTGTATGATGGTCAACTGTGAAAGACTTAGCTACTTTCAGCAAAACAATGAATGATCCAGGACAACTCTGAAGGATTTATGACAAAGAATGCCACTTCCAGAGAAAGAACTGCTGGAGTCAGATGCAAACCAAAGCATACTATCTTTTACTTTAGTTTGTTTATGGTTTTATTTGGGGGTTTTGGTTTTATATGAATATTCTCTTACAGCAATGGCCAGTATGGAAGTATGTCCTGCATGATAATTGCTTACCATTGTAATAGTAAATATTCTTAAAAAGTAGATTTAGAAATTTGGCCAGGCAGGAGCTAAAGTTCCAACCTGGAACACAGCAAGGAGCTGAAGACAGAGGACTCTCTCTAAAGGCAGTTGGGGGTTTTGAAGGAGTTGGGAAACTACTGACCTGAGAGCCTGGGAATTTGGGTTATCTCTGAGCAACATCTGGAACATTTCAACTAGCAAGATCAAGGAGAGCAGGTTGAAAATACTATCTTGTTTTGGTGGACAAGCAAGATCAGTCTCCCTGATTTCTCTGAAGATTTATGTAGCTGGAACCTGTGCTCTTGGACTATACTTGGACTGATATCAATCAAAACCATCTATGTGAAATCTCATTAGTCCCTCGTGTCCTGGCTGCCTGTATAGTGTAGTGTAGAGATTTCCCAGACCTTTAACCTTTAACCCTGAATTGATTCCTTAGTATTTTAGAGTAGTGTGACCTCTCCCACACCTATTACCCTTAAATTATCTATTAAAAGTGTTTTTTCACTTCCTATTATTTCTTTCCCATATTAAGTAAAGTATCCCTGGTTGAGAGAATGTCAGTTTAACTGACCAACTGTCATTTTCCAGACCTCACATCCCTAGTTGGTTTTCCTGTGTTTACCGGTCAGTTATCCCTTGTCCAAGCAGTCCTCCTTTTCCCCTTTCTCTAAACCCAGTAACCCAGTGTTTTAATTATTTACCCATTAGACCTTCCCCAAAAGAGGAAAGGAAAAGAAGGGAGACAATTTGAATCTTATAATTTGTTATTATATGCAATTAGGAAAATAAAATATCTTTGAATAAATAAAATCAATTGTTTAGATCTGACTTTATTTATGTGACTTTAATTTTTCCAGCAATTTCTACCAGTTGAACTCCAAAACATCCTTCAAATGCTAGCTCCTTTATGGCACTTTCCCTGATTCAAGTAACCAAAAGAAATCTTTCTCCCTTCTGCACACTTGTTTATATCTCTCTTATGTATTTAACATATTCCAACTTAGATTATAAGTGGACTTTGGAATCAGAAAACCTAGGTTTGAGTACACAAATTCACAGAAGGCCAGAACATGAAATAAATTTTCATCAAAAACAAGGTCTTGAATATGAGCTGATCTACATCAAGCACTAAAGAGTGAAGCTGTGATGCAAGATGAATTGTCTGCATGATAGTTGAAATTGCACCCATTGATAATAACAATTATGCCCTCAAATGTTCTGTAAGAACTTTCCAAAAACTAGCAAGTGGTCTGATTTATTTTCTTTCAGACAGTATTCCACACAGATTTGATTATTTCACTTGATGGCAATCATGTTCAAAAGTGACACAATCAAATAACCCTGCCTGCCAGCATACCTGTTAAGTCCTTTCATGGGTATAATAGAAACTGAACCAGAGAAGAAAGTTGAATGTTTTAAAGTCTTTTCTTTCACTTCCACATTTGACTTTCAAAATAAGAAATAAAAAACAAATAGAAGAACTTTGAAAGTTACACATGGATTTATTTATTAAATACTTTTAAAATTTATTAATTTTTTTAAAACCATACATAAAAGATTTCCAGTTTCACATACAATCTCTTTTCTGTTCTGTATACCTAAAGAAGAGCTCTAATATATGCTCAGTTCAGAATTAAAAAATGAATTAAAAAAGAAACTAAAGTAAATAATACATTAAAATTAAAATTAAATCTTAATAATTTTCCACATATGACTTGCCTTCTTTGCAGATTCTGAGAAAAGAACTCCATTGTTTCCAATAATTCCCACTGGGTAGCCAAATATTCTAGCAAATCCTAAAAAAAAATAGATGGCATTTATTTCTTGATAACATACTGACATATGTATACATTTCTAAATGAAAAAAAGTTTATAATTTAAAAGGCATTACTCAATGGTACCTTTGATGTGGAAGGGACAGCATGACATAGTTATTTTTGTTCAACATATGGCCCTGACCCCAAGGACCACAGTATACCAATGCTATGCAGGGGGTTTCCTTGGCAAAAGTACTAGAGTGTTTATCCATTCCTTCTCCAGTGGAATTAGGCAAACAAAGGTTGCCCAGGTCACACAGATAATGAGTATCTGAGGCTAGATTTGAACTTGGGACTTCCTGATTCAGGGCTCTACTGAGCCACCTTGCTGCCTCCAAGGCAGATTAAGTTACTTGTCCAAGGTCACACAGCTAGCAAATGTCTGAGTAAACAGAGCCATAGACTCCAAGTCAGGAAGACCAGGTTCAAGTCTCATCTCTGCTACATACTTACTATGTAAGGTCTCATTGTAATTTTCTCAGGCTATTCTCTAAGATTAGAAATTGCCAAGGTGAAAATCTGTAACCCCTACAATTTCCTCATCAGGAACTCCCTGTATAATTAATTTAATGTAATCACATTAATTATTAACTAATTAATGTAATCACTAGTCCCCAGCAAAAGTCAATGTCACACTTTTATTACCCATATTTTTAAAGTATTTCTCAGTTTTAGTTTTGTGGGGCTTTTTTTTAAAAACCATGTTACTTGGGAGGGGGGATCCATTTGTTTTAGTTATATAATGAAAGCTCTTAACTGATTTAGATAAACCATGCTGATTTGGTATTAAAATAAACCTAGCTCTTTAAAAGGCAATCTACATTCACCCTCTTCATTTCAGTACTAGCCTGGAAAACAGCTTATAATTAATGACATCATCAAAGTATTTTTCCTATCCAAAGGGCCTACTCAAAGAGGTTGTCCTGAAAAAGTTAGTGGAAAGTCAAGCTTGGTAAGAAACAAATTTATCCCAAGAAAAGGAACCTAGCAGAGAAGTAATTGACTGAAGGGAAAATATTACTCAGAGGCTACTATGAAAAATTGCTTCAGGCTAAAAACTAAACAAAATTAAACTATAAAAACAAACACAAGACACACAGACTCCTTTCTCTCTCTCTCTCTCTCTCTCTCTCTCTCTCTCTCTCTCTCTCTCTCTCTCTCTCTCTTTCTCTTTCTCTCTCTCTCTTTCTCTCTCTCTCCTCCTCTTCCTCCTCCTGTGTGTCTCTGTGTGTCTGTGTCTGTCTGTGTGTTTGTGTGTGTGTGTGTGTGTGTGTCTGTCTGTCTGTCTGTCTGTCTGTCTCTCTCTCTCTCTCTCTCTCTCTCTCTCTCTCTCTCTCTCTCTCTCTCTCCAGAGGAAGGTGCCTTAAACTAGCAAAAAAGGTTAGCTAATGGGAAAAAGGCTAGTTGTTTTGAAAAACTAAAGAAGCAGCTGACCCAAAGGCCCTGCAAGTACTATAGCTTTCAGAACTGTGAATAAAAATGTCAACGTTTGTACATACATACATACAAACAACAGTTTGTACAGCAATACTGTACGATGATCAACTGTGAAGACTTGGCTACTCTCAGCAATGCAATGATCTGGAACAATTCTGAAGGACTTATGATGAGGAATGCTCTCCACCTCCAAGGAAAGAACTGTTGGAGGTGGATGGAAGTACTGAAATGAAGAGGATGAATGTAGATTGCCTTTTAAAGAGCTAGGTTTATAAAAGCACTTTAGTGCATTTATGGTTTTATTTTGGCGTTTTGGTTATGTGCTCTTACAATAATGTAAGTGTGGTTTACATGAAAATAAAAAAGGAAAAATGTCAATATTAGTCTGGAACTTCTGCTGTTTAAAACACAGATGTGAAGAGACCAAGTAATCATACTAAGCATCAAATTAAACTGGTTAGGTAAAACAGAAGACTGTGTACTTGGATTTTTTTTTTGCTAATGATTTAACATTATTAGAAGCGAATTTTTTGTTTTTATAGACATTTACTTCACTTTGGTAAAAATAAAAGATTAGTTTGGTAATTACTTACACCAAGCTAGGCAGAAGTACACTGGATAGAATGCTAGATCTGGAATCAGAAGAGTTCAAATCAGGCCTCTGGCACTTATTAGCTATGAGACCCTGGGAAAGTCACTCAACCTCTATGTCTTAGTTTCCTCTTCTATAAAGTGGGGACAATACCTCACAGGGTTGTTGTGAAGATAAAATGAGATATTTATAAAGTACTTTACAAACCTTAAATTGTAATATAAATTCTTTGTTGTTGTTTAGTCATGTCTGACTCTTCACAACCCCACTTGGGGTTTTCTTGGCAAAGGTACTGGAATGGTTTGTCATCTCCTACTCCAGATCACTTCACAGCTGAGGAAACTGAGGCAAGTAGAGTTAAGCACTTGCCCAGAGTTACACAGCTAAGTGTCTAAGGCTAGATTCAAACTCCAGTCTTCCTGACTCCAGGCCTGGCACTCTTTTTACTGTGCCACCTAGCTACCCAATATTTTAGCTAATCTAACTATTCTATTACCAGTACCCCAGCCTAAGTCATAATAACATTTTGCTTCCTATCTATTCTATTCTAACCAGTAGGGCAAATTCAGCAAAGAAAGCAAGAAAGCCGGGAAAAAGAATAAATGGTCCAAAGAGTAATACAGAAATCCCTTTTGAAGTTGTTCCAACCCACAAAAACATGACCTACAATAAAGAAGAGAGAACTCTGAATGTTGTTTTAGCTGCTTAGCAATCAAGATATATACTGTTCAAAAAGTGGACTGAGCCAACACACTGGGAAAACCTGTTTGTTCAAACATTAATAGAAATTAGTCACTGAAATACTAAAATTTCAAATCCCACTTTTTTTTTAAACCCTTACCTTCTGGCTTAGAATACTATGTATTGGTTCTAAGGCAGAAGAGTGGTAAGGGCTAGGCAAGGGGAGTTAAGTGACTTGCCCAGGGTCACCCAGCTAGGAAGTGTCTGAAACCAGATTTGAACCTAGGACCTCCAGTCTCTAGGCCTGGCTCTCAATCTACTGAGCCACCCAGCTGCCCCCTCAAATCCCATTTTCAGTGTGAATCCCCTTCTGTACCTTAAAGTAAGAAAGCATTGGAATTTAATCTGTAACATGAGCCTCAGTATTTCTTTATCTAGATTTGTGTTTGATAATAACCTAGTTTCCACAGAGAAATGCAATTTTCTTATCACCTACTTTACATTCTATAGACAAGTTTTCTGTCATTTTGAATCTAACACAATTCAGACATCATTCTTCATTTTAGAGGACAAATTTAAATTTTCACTCTTTAAAAACAACTTTCAGAAATATCATATTTACTTTTCGGATTGTGTTCTTTGCCCAGAGCATACAGCCTACCTACCATGCATGGTGACACCTTAAGGAAGTCTGACGGGCAGGCAGCCACAGCCTCTTTCTTCCCCCTCTTTCCTAACTCTTGCTCAAGAAAGTCATCCAACCACAAATGGTTCCTATATTCATTGACTCCATGGATTCCAATATTTCAATATAGTAAATGGCAAACACACTCAGAATGCTATCAGAGTGATTTTGGAATCCACTTTATACTCCAGATACTTTGAAGAAAATATGAAGATTTAGTTTTACTTCTCATCTCCGAAACAGGAAAATTTCTACACATTCACCCCTTATGTATACCTGTGACTAAGGTATCTCCATAGAGGGCTTTAAATTCATCAAATCTGCTTCCATCCACAATCCTAGCAATGACCTATAAGAAGAAAAGACAAAACCTTTATGACACTGATTTTTTTTAATTGTATTCAGATTATTTTTAAATGAGAATGGAAAAAGGGTCACAATGAAATCATCATTTTCCCAGATTCATTGCACCCTCCAGTCTAGCTGTCCTATGACTAGAGCTTCATCTTGCACATTCGAGGTACTCCAACCATTTTTTTAAAACCCTTACCTTCTGTCTTAGAATCAATACTGTGTATAGTATTAAAGGCTAAGTAGTAGGGGTTAAGTGACTTTCCTATGGTCTCAACAGATAGGAAATCTCTGAAGCCAGATTTAAACTCAGGACTTCCTGTCTCTGGGCCTAGCTCACAATCCACTGAGCCACCTAGCTGTCCCCATTTAAACATTTATCTGAAGATCCTCAGGCAATAACAGTTTCTGGATGTACTAGCCTCAACCAACACTAATTCACACTCCATTCCCATTACATAATCTCTGCTCCAGTAAAATGGAATTCACATCACCCAGAATTTCTCTCACTCCCAACCTTTAGCTCACATCATTCTCTATGACTGAAGTACTGTCCCTGTGCCCATTCTCCATTTAATGCAATCTTTCCCAGGCTTCATCGCCTCATCCAAAAAAAAGAAAGGACAACTGAACTTGTTCCTAAGAAACATATCATCTAGTAAATGTACACAAAGGACTATGAAACATGAAATATGAGTTTGTGAACAAGGTGAGAAAGGAGAAAGAGATGATTTTTGGTTGCCAGCAATAAGGAGGTGGCCTTTTGGACTTGACCAGTGATTCCCAAAGTGGGAATCTTTCCAGAAAAAATATTACTTAGCCCCCTGGAAATTAATTTTTTTTTCATTTTAATAGCAATTAATAGGAAAGATAAATGCACCTGTGACCATCACTGCTCCCCTGGATCGCTGCAGCACCCACCAGGGGGCGGTGGTGCCCACTTTGGGAATCACTGCACTAGATGGAAAATGGGCACAGGGAGAACATTCCAGCCCTAGAGAACAATGTGAGCAAAACCAGAGGAGTGGGAAATCCAGGGTTTAATCAGAATCACAATTTGCTAGTCAGAGGCACAGGACAAAGCACTCTAAACATGCCTGGGTCATAGCACAAAATGCTCCCTCAAATTGACTTTTTAAGACAAATTGAGAAGGAAGAAGGAAACAACTTGAAATGCAAGGCCTAGCAGGACCAAGCCACAGATCATAAGACACTAGTCCCTGGGGACTGTAATAAGAAGGAATTTGGAGCAGAGAAGAAAAGGTGTAGGAAGAGATTCCTTTGTCAAGGAAAGGAAACTGGCAGGTTCCTATTTTAAGTAATATACATTTTTGGAGTAGTTAAACTAAGACCTAAACTCACCTCTTTCTAAATTGTGGGACTATTAAGTGCTATCAGCACCTTTTAAACTGTGGTCACCCTTTCTTAGTTATTGTTCTCATTTAAAGTCCATAAAAGTCCTTAGGACAGATTATAAAAAATCCTACTTCTATTTATTTTTAAGATGAATCTATCTTGAGTCTTTATAATAATGTCACTATGAGGGAAATTAAACTAGTTATAAAAATAGAGGAAGACAATATTATATGACATATGTACAGATTGAAAAAATCAATCTATATTACAGAAAATTTAGATTTTGATCTGTAGCTTTGACAACATCTGAAATATAGTTTAAAATATAATCTTGTGGGGGCATCTGGGTAGCTCAGTGGATTGAGAGCCAGGCCTAGAGACTGGAGGTCCTAGGTTCAAATCCGGCCTCAGACACTTCCCAGCTGTGTGACCCTGGACAAGTCACTTGACTCCCATTGCCTACCCTTACCAATCTTCCACCTATAAGTCAATACACAGAAGTCAAGGGTTTAAAATTAAAAATATATATATATGTATGTATACATATATATATATATATATAATCTTTTATTAGGTGACCACAGGATAGTATACTTGTCAGATCTATGGGAAAGGAAAGATTTTAAAACCAAGCAAGAGTTAGAAAAAAATCACAAAATGTAAAATAAATAATTTTGACTACATTAAACTAAAAAGTTTTTGTACAGACAAAACCAATGCTACCAAAATTAGAAGGGAAATAACAAATTGGGAAAAAATCTTTATAACAAAAAAGTCAGACAAAGGTACAAGGAGCTAAATCAATTTTACAAAAAATCAAGCCATCCCCCAGTCAATAAATGAGCAAGGGACATGAATAGGCAATTTTCAGATAAAGAAATCAAAACTATCAATAAACACATGAGAAAGTGTTCTAAATCTCTAATAATTAAAGAAATGCAAATCAAAACAACTCTGAGGTATCACCTCACACCTAGCAGATTGGCTAAAATGACAACAGGGGAGAGTAATGAATGTTGGAGGGGATGTGGCAAAGTTGGGACATTAATGCATTGCTGGTGGAGTTGTGAACTGATCCAAGCATTCTGGATGGCAATTTGGAACTATGCTCAAAGAGCTTTAAAAGACTATCTGCCTTTTGATCCAGCCATAGCACTGCTTGGATTGTACCCCAAAGAGATAATAAGGAAAAAGACTTGTACAAAAATATTTATAGCCACGCTCTTTGTGGTGGCAAAAAATTGGAAAATGAGAGAATGTCCTTCAAATGGGGAGTAGCTGAACAAATTGTGGTATCTGTTGGTGATGGAATACTATTGTGCTCAAAGGAATAAAGACCTGGAGGAATTCCATGTGAACTGGAATGACCTCCAGGAACTGATGCAGAGTGAAAGGAGCAAAACCAGGAGAACATTGTACACAGAGACTGATTCACTGTGGTAAAATCGAATGTAATGGACTTCTGTACTAGTAGCAATGCAAAGATCTGGAGCAAGGCTGAGGGACTTATGAGAAAGAAAACTAGCTACATTCAGTGGAAGAACTGTGGGAGTAGAAACACAGAAGAAAAACAACTGCTTGAACACATGGATTGATGGGGATATTATTGGGGATGTAGACACTAAACGATAACTCTAGTCCAACTATCAATGATATGGAATTAGGTCTTGATCAATGATACATGTAAAAACCATATTTGTGCATTGGCTGGGGGGGGGAGGTATTAGGGGAGTTTGGAGAGGGAAAGAACATGAAATATGTAACTATGGGAAAATATTACAAATTAAAATTAAAAATAAAATAAAATAAAATATAACCACTTCTAATGACAGAGACATTTTTACTATTTGCCAAAACAGCAATGCTGGAGGAAAGAAAAAAAAAACCTTTTGAAAACTATAAAGGATGTCTTACCTCTAATAAACAATTGAAAACTAAAGGCCTGCTTAGGAATACATCATGCTATTCCTGTCCCCAGCCCCAGCCTCCCAAGTAAGGATATACAGTAACTATGATTTATGTGTATGTGTCTGTGGATATTTAAAATGTAATAAAGATACATGCATTATAAAACTGTGCCCTTACCTGCAGGTCCTTCCTGACATATCTGCCAACCAATAGCCCAAAAGTTTAAATACCTTTTCATTCTTTCCTGTCTTCAGATATATAACTATACTTTAAAATGCTCTTATAAGAATCTACTTCTTTTTGTTCATTTAGGTTATATTATATAGTTTATGCTTCAATCTAAACCGATTTCTAAGTCAGGCATGCAGATGCCTATGATGCCTGAGGCCAATGGGACATGAATCCAGGAGTTCTGAGCTGCAGTCAGGCTCACGTCTACTGGGTGCCCACACTAAGTCCAAGCACAAAGATGGTGAGCTCTTCAGAGGGAGGTGGATGTCAGGTTCCTTAGGGAGGGGAGAATCAGGGAACATATTATAAATGGAGTAGATCATTCCATGACAATTAATTGTGGGTGTAGGTCTCTGAGTGGCTGCTGTACTTCTAGCCTGAGCAAGATAAGGTGATCAAAAACAAAAAGCCATACCTCTCGGATATCAAAGGTCCTCTTGAGGTTATCTCCAACTATTCCATATAACTCATCTATAGGAAATAAAGGCTCTTCAGAAGGTTCTACTGTCACCTATGATAATTTAATAGAGTTATATTAACTAAAACTCAATTTAATTAAATTCAACAAACATCTGTTAGGCACTAACAGGACATAACATACCACTATATTATACCATACCATACCAACAATACAAGGAATCATGCTAGGTTCTGGAGATAGAAAGACAAAAATTTAAAAAAAAAATCCCTGCCTACAAGAAGCTTATATTCTACTGGGAGAATGCAATTTGTACACAAGTCATGAAATACAGAGTAATACAAAATAATTTTAAGGAGGAGAGAATGCTAAATGGAAGGATAAGGAGAGGTAAGTAACACCTGAACTATACTTTGAAAGAACATAAGGAAAACAGACACTACTTGACTGATGTTGCCATCAATCCAACAACCTAAAGAAGACAATGAAATATTTTCTGGTTAAAATGCAGTTTGTATTCAGACAGCTTAAGGTAGCTATAACTACATACTACAACAATGTAAATGAAAGGAATAACAAAAGGAAGTCAAATTGTGAATAAATGTAATAAAGAATGTTGGCCCAAATTTCCTTTCAGTAGAGAGGAAGACTATGACAGCAAAATGTTACATATACTTTCAGATACAGCCACTGTATCACTTGGATTTCCTACCTTTTGTTACAAGGGAAAGTTCACTCTGTTTAGGAGTGGAAGTTAGGGGATAATATCTAGATAAAACTACCATAGAAACAAAAGTCATCAATAAAACTCATTTTTTAAATAAAAAATCATACTCACTTCTAATTTCTTATTATAGTTTAGGCTCCTCACAATTTTCCTTGCCAAGTGAAGTGCATGACTATCATCCAAAGCATAGTGATCAGTTACTCCAGATTTCCTACAGAATAAAATACATTCAAAATGACAAAAGGAAAGAAAAAAGGAATTTAATGTTTTACCATGGCACATCTTTCCCCATCTAATGTGAAGTATCAAAATTAAGGGTAATAAATACTTAAATAGGAATAAATGAAAATTAGAGGGGTTTCTTAGATATCACTAATTTTATAATATGTTTAGAGTTCCTGGAGAAACTGGAATACTTGAGAGGTATAGAATGATGGCTCCCCAAGTTAGAGATCTGGAATGCAAGTCTGGCTCTAAGGAACTACACTCCAGTCAGTGTACTCAGAATCAAAGCCATCCAATTTGATCAAAATTGCCAAGTCTGGGTCCTTAAGGAACCTTGGTCTTCTATATTTGCCCAAACTTGTTCAGCTCCTATTACAGTTACCCCACCAAACCAAAAGTGGATTATCATGGACTGATACTGAAATATATAATGGGATGTATGTAATGAGATAATACTATTATGGGTTAGGGTTACCTTGGATCTTTTGGGTAGAGAATGAGTAGTGAGAGGGGCAGAATTAGTTGGATTAAAAAGTCCATAGTGTTAAATCAGGTCATGTTAGTGAGACAGCCCTGATTCCTGTAGCAGTGGTACCCACAAGAGCAATAAAGAATGCAAAACAAACTTTGGTATACAATACACAATTAATATTCATGCATTTAACTTTCACAATTGCAAGGGCATTTGTGTGATTTTATTAGTATCCTCATTTTCACTTTCACATTGGTAATCATGCACATTCACAGCTTTACACAGAAAAGAAAAAGATTAGAAGGTCAATACATGCAAATCTGTGGAGTAGCTGGCATCCCATTAAACACTTTACCGCTTTTGTTTAC
This sequence comes from Gracilinanus agilis, assembly GCF_016433145.1. Classification (NCBI taxonomy): domain Eukaryota; kingdom Metazoa; phylum Chordata; class Mammalia; order Didelphimorphia; family Didelphidae; genus Gracilinanus; species Gracilinanus agilis. The sequence continues at coordinate 334,201,208 of NC_058130.1, read as the reverse complement.
CCTACTCTTGTAAAGAGCTCCTGGTGCATTCGTTGCATATTTTCATTGTTTGTTTTAAAACTCAACTTTTTACATTGTAATTATGCCCCCATAGCACAGTATAATTCCTTTGGGCTCTAAGGTGATGTTAAGATTGGGGCATCTTCCAATAGCAGTGACTAAAGTCCTAGAAACCTCTCCCTTGATTTTTGGAGGGTGGCAAATGTAGAAAGGTTTACAGCAATATATTATGCAGTATAACACTCTCACACTGCCATCTGACATAGTGGAAGGTAAGATTCAGTTAAAAATGTTTTCGTTTTAAGAATTGTATTTGTTCATGTTTTACATGATAATACACGTATAACGCAGATTGGATTGCTTGCCAGCTCCAGGAAGGGGAAAAGAAGAAGAGAGTGAGACAATTTGGATTATATAACTTTGGAAAACTGACGTGGAAATTTATTTAAAAAGTAGAAATGGCTGTGTGACCCTGGGCAAGTCACTTGACCCCCATTGCCCACCCTTAACACTCTTCCACCTAGGAGTGGTGGAATACACAAAAGTTAAGGGTTTAAAAAAAAACATTAAAAAAAAAGTAGAAATGGAAAGTTAAAAAAAAAGAATTTTATTTGCTATGCCATGTATGTGGTACTTGTAATGGACAAAATGGTGGGTACACTATTTCTTGAGTCATGAAAGTGAATGTTGTATGAAATCAATGTTTTTTAATTGTTACATTAGCCCAAAAGATCAGAAAATTCTAAAAAGTTGCTAGTAAGAAAAAATTTTATTTTGTATACTGCATTTTATGGGTTATTTTGTGGTTGTATTGTGTTAGGAAAGGTACATATCAGAAATAATGTTTTGTTACAATAAATTGTATGCAGAAACACTGTTACATGATTACTCTAATTTCATAAGTATTTTCAGTGAACTCTAGCAAAAGATTACATTTTTTTGGTGGTCATGGAAACCTAACCCCTATTTCCCATAGGTTCATTGCATCCATATTCACGTTTTTAGCTTTTGTACTGTTTTCTAGGAAGGTTTCCCCAGTTTGACTATAGTACCTTTCCCATGACTCAAACTATCTAAGGGAGAGAATGTAAGTTACATGGGGAAAGGGGCATATATTAAATTATTAATAAACACTTGTTGATTAACTGGTTAGAGGGCTATCAAATACCTTACCTTAAAAATACTAACTTCTCTAATTTACATAGAATAATGTATATGAAAGTAAAAGTGTTATGATATTACTCTAATATTCTTATGAAGTAGTTAGACACAGTAGCAGATCGTCTCTTCACCAATGGGAAAACTAAGACAAATAAGTTATTTAAGATCATATGGAAAATGACAGATTAAGGAGTAGTATCCAAGTTTTCTCTGTAAGACCTTCTGTAATACAATATACAACTTTGCATTTAGAGGTCTTTAAAAACTGATCAATTCATGGCTTGCTTAATAAGGGAGGGAATGAATACATTAAGAGACAAATGTGATATAACAATAAAAGATATCAAAATTTATTTTTGTTAAAAAAAAACCCTAATCATCCTAGGTGCTTCAAACATAAATCTTAACATGCATTACTGAGGCTAACTTATTGTTTAAAATTCCAGTTATAGAAGATATATCTCCATTATCTAGGAAGTAACAGTAAAATATATTTGGGACTAAGAAAAATTCTAGTAAAATATGCCAAGGGGAATCTGTGTCTTCCAAGAGACTACAAGAACCCTTCCAAAGATATTCCATTGCAATTAAGATATCATTTTTGCCTTAATAGAATAGTTGAGTCAACATCAATGGGAAACTGTGATATTTTCAGACTATTTATTTAAGTTCCTGTTTTAATAGTTTGTCATTTCAGATTCATTGGTACCTCACCCATCCTCAGGAGAGATGTAGCAAAGCCTTCTCCCAAAAAATGATTCTATCTGTGTAGTGAAAAAATATATATCAAAAAGACATATACTTCATTCTTTTTTGCATAATATGAGCACCATTATATCATCAGAAGTTTAAATCCTGATAACAATTAATCCGGAAGAAATAGCCAAACCTAGGCAAGACACTTTTAAGAGATAGGCTTCTCTAACATGCTGCTTTACAACATGTGCCTGCAATACTGTTAACACAAATAGCCTATGATTATTGAATCACTACAGATGTTCAAAGAAATCACTTTCAAATCAAAGTGTCAAATAACAAGTTTGCAAAGTTTCCTTACTATTTATCAGTGCTTTAAGGAGGAAGAAAGACTTGGAAAGACTGAAATATTCTATTCTGAATTTTCACCCAAGCCTCTCAGTCACCCTTTTTGTGGGTGGTGACTGACAGACAAGCAGAAATATGCAGCTCAAAAGCAGAAACATAAACAACACAATACTCAAAGTGTCAGAGTCTGCCAATTTCAGTTTGTCATTTTTAAAAGATAACTCCTCTCCAATCCAGAAGCATCTCACTCAAAAGTACCAAAATGCCCATCTCCCTAGGATCTGGAACCACTTTAACAAAAGTGGGTAAGAGCAACAGAAGAGGTGATGGTGATGGTAGTACTCATAGGTTATTTTTTTTTAATTTTAAACATTTATTAATATTCATTTTTAACCTGTTTACATGCTTCATATGCCTACTTTCCCCTTCACCCCCCGCATTTCCCCCACCCATGGCCGACGCACATTTCCACTGGTTGTAACAAGTGTCCTTGTTTAGGGCCTATTTCCAAATTGTTGTTAGTTGCATTGGTGTGGTAGTTTCAAGTCTACATCCCCAATCATGTCCGCCTCAACCCATGCATTCAAGCAATTGATTATCTTCTATGTTTCCTCTCCTGCAGATCTTCCTCTGAATGTGGGTAGCATTTTTTACCATAAATCCCTCATAGCTGTCTTGTGTCATTGCATTGTTGCTGGTACAGAAGTCCATTACATTCTATTTTACCACAGTATATCAGGCTCTGTGTACAATGTTCTTCTGGCTCTGCTCCTTTTACTCTGCATCAGTTCCAGGAGGTCTTTCCAGTTCACATGGAATTCCTCCAGTTTATTATTCCTTTGAGCACAATAGTATTCCATCACCAGCATATACCACAATTTGTTCAGCCATTCCCCAATTGAAGGGCATACCCTCCTTTTCCAGTTCTTTGCCACTACAAAAAGTGCAGCTATAAATATTTTCATACAAGTCTGTTTATCTATGATCTCTTTGGGGTACAAACCCAACAATGATATGGCTGGATCAAAGGGCAGGCATTCTTTTATAGCCCTTTGAGCTTGATTCCAAATTGCCAGCCAGAATGGCTGGATCATTTCACAACTCCACCAGCAATGCATTAATGTCCCAATTTTGCCACATCCTTTCCAGCATTCATTACTCTCCCCTTCTTTCATTTTAGCCAATCTTCTAGGTGTGAGGTGGTACCTCAGAGTTGTTTTGATTTGTATTTCTCTAATTATAAGAGATTTAGAACACTTTCTCATGTGCTTATTGATACTTTTGATTTCTTTACCTGAGAATTGCCTATTCATGTCTCTTGCCTATTTATCAATTGGGGAATGGCTTGATTTTTTATACAATTGATTTAACTCCTTGTATATTTGAGTAATTAGACCCCTGTCAGAGTTTTTTGTTATAAAGATTTTTTCCCAATTTGTTGTTTCCCTTCTGATTTTGACTACATTGTTTTTGTTTGTACAAAAGCTTTTTACCTTGATATAATCAAAACCATTTAATTTACATTTTGTAATTTTCTCTAACTCTTGCTTGGTTTTAAAATCTTTTCTTTCCCAGAGATCTGACAGGTATACTATTCTGTGTTCACTTAGCTTATTTATAGTTTCCCTCTTTATATTCAGGTCATTCACCCATTCTGAATTTATCTTGGTGTAGGGTGTGAGATGTTGATCTAAACCTAATCTCTCCCATATTGCTTTCCATATTTCCCAGCAGTTTTTGTCAAATAGTGGATTCATGTCCCAAAAGTTGGGCTCTTTGGATTTATCATACACTGTCTTGCTGACATCATTAACCCCAAGTCTATTCCACTGATCCTCCCTTCTATCTCTTAGCCAGTACCATATAGTTTTGATGACTGCTGCTTTATAGTATAGTTTAATATCTGGTACTGCTAGGCCCCCTTCCTTCACATTTTTTTTTCATTATTTCCCTTGATATTCTTGATCTTTTGTTATTCCAAATGAAATTGGTTATAGTTTTTCCTAATTCAGTAAAGTTTTTTGGTAATTTGATAGGTATGGCGCTAAACAGGTAAATTAATTTGGGTAGAATGGTCATATTTATTATGTTAGCTCGTCCTACCCATGAACAATTAATGGCTTTCCAATTGTTTAGATCCAGTTTTATTTGTTTGGAAAGTGTTTTGTAGTTGTTTTCGTATAATTGCTGTGTTTGTTTTGTTAGATAGATTCCCAAGTATTTTATATTGTCTAGGGTGATTTTAAATGGTGTTTCTCTTTCTACCTCTTGCTGCTCTAATGTGTTGGAAATGTATAGAAATGCTGATGATTTATGTGCATTTATTTTGTATCCTGCCACTTTGCTAAAGTTGTTGATTATTTCTACAAGCTTCTTAGTTGATTCTCTAGGATTTTTCTTCTCTAGGATTTTTTAAGTATACCATCATATCATCTGCAAAGAGTGATAGCTTAAGTCTCCTCATTGCCTATTTTGATACCTTCAATTTCTTTTTCTTCTCTAATTGCTACTGCTAGTGTTTCTAGTACTATGTTGAATAATAGAGGTAATAATGGGCATCCTTCTTTTACTCCTGATCTTATTGGGAAGGCTTCTAATTTATCCCCATTGCATATAATGCTTGTTGATGGTTTTAGGAATATATTATTATTTTTAGGAAGGGTCCTTCTATTCCTATACTTTTCAGTGTTTTCAATAGGAATGGATGCTGTATTTTGTCAAAGGCTTTTTCAGCATCTATTGAGATAATCATGTGATTTTTGTTTGTTAGACTGTTGATATGGTCAATTATGTGGATGGTTTTCCTAATGTTGAACCATCCTTGCATTCCTGGTATAAATCCCACCTGATCATGGTGGATGATCTTCTTGATTACGTGCTGGAATCTCTTTGCTAATATTCTTTTTAAGATTTTTGCCTCTATGTTCATTAGGGAGATTGGTCTATAGTTTTCTTTCTCTGTTTTTGGTCTACCTGGCTTTGGGATCAGTAACATATTTGTATCATAAAAGGAATTTGGTAGGACTCCTTCTTTGCTTATCATATCAAATAATTTGTATAGTATTGGGATTAGTTGCTCTTTGAATGTCTGATAGAATTCACTTGTGAATCCATCAGGTCCTGGTGATTTTTTCTTAGGGAGTTCTTTGATGGCTTGTTCAATTTCTATTTCTGATATGGGATTATTTAGGTATTCTATTTCTTCTGCTGTTAATCTAGGCAATTTATATTTTTGTAAATATTCATCCATATCTCCTAAATTGTTATATTTGTTGCCATATAATTGGGCAAAATAGTTCTTAATTTCCCCTTCATTAGAGGTGAGGTCTCCCTTTTCATCTTTAATACTGTCAATTTGGTTTTCTTCTTTCCTTTTTCTTATTAGATTGACCAGCACTTTGTTTATTTTATCTGTTTTTTCAAAATACCAGCTTCTAGTCTTATTTATTAATTCAATAGTTCTTTTACTTTCAATTTTATTAATTTCTCCCTTAATTTTTAGTATTTCTAATTTAGTTTTCATCTGGAGGTTTTTAATTTGCTCGCTTTCTAAGTTTTTGAGTTGCATACCCAATTCATTAATCTCTGTCCTCCTTAATTTGTTAATATATGCATTCAAGGATATAAATTTACCCCTGAGTATTGCTTTGGCTGCATCCCACAGAGTTTGGTAGGATGTCTCATCATTGTCATTCTCTTCAATGAAATTGTTGATTGTTTCTAGGATTTCTTCTTTGACAAATTGGTTTTGGAGAATCATATTGTTTAATTTCCAATTGGTTTTTGATTTGCCTGTCCAGATGCCCTTACTAATTATTATTTTTATAGCATTATGATCTGAGAAGGGGCAGCTGAGTGGCTCAGTGGATTGAGAGCCAGGCCTAGAGACTGAAGGTCCTAGGTTCAAGTCCGGCCTCGAACACTTCCAGCTGTGTGACCTTGGGCAAGTCACTTGACCCCTACTGCCCACCCTTACCACTCCTGGGCCAAAGACGGTCCCTAGCCCGGATGAAAAAAGGAGGAGGGTTGGGCGTGGGGCTAGCAACCCCACCCTGTAAAAACTACATCTGCTAAAGAAACTGCAACCTAAAGTAGGGGCAGCTGGGCTAGCTCAGTGGATTGAGAGCCAGGCCTAGAGACGAAAGGTCCTAGGTTCAAGTCCGGGCTCAGACACTTCCCAGCTGGGTGACCCTGAGTGACTGTGTGTCCCATTGCCTACTGGTTGTGGGCCTATGCTCCTAGAATGGAGTCCCAGGATAAAAAAAAATGATCTGAGAAGGTTTCATTTATTATATCTGCTCTTTTGCATTTGTTTGCAATGATTCTATGCCCTATAACATGGTCAGTCTTTGTAAATGTACCATGTGCAGCTGAAAAGAAGGTGTATTCCTTTTTGTCCCTACTTATTTTTCTCCACATATCAATTAAATCTAATTTTTCTAGGACTTCATTCACCTCTCTTACCTCTTTCTTATTTATTTTTTGGTTTGATTTATCTAGATCTGAAAGAGGAATATTTAGATCTCCCACTATTATGGTTTTACTATCTATTTCCTTCTTGAGCTCTGCCAGTTTTTCCTTTATAAATTTGGATGCTATACCACTTGGTACATATATATTGAGAAGTGTTATTTCCTCATTGTTTATACTGCCTTTAATCAGGATGTAATGACCTTCCCTGTCTTTTTTAATCCTATCTATTTTTACTTTGGCTTTGTCAGAGATCATGATAGCCACTCCTGCCTTCTTTTTCTCATTTGATGCCCAAAAGATTTTGCTCATACCCTTAACCTTGAACTTGTGTGTGTCTACCCGCCTCATATGTGTTTCTTGTAGACAACATATGGTAGGATTTTTGTTTCTGATCCATTCTTCTATTTGCTTCCGGTTTATGAGCAAGTTCATCCCATTCACATTCAGAGTTACAATTGTTAGTTGTGCATTCACTGACATTTTTGTATCCTCCCCTAGACCCACCCCTTCTTCTTACACTATTTCCTTTTAAACCAGTGGTTTGCTTTGAGCCTGTATCCCTTATCCCCTCCCTTGATTGACTTCCCTTTCTGCCCCCTTCCTTGTTATTCCCATCTTTTTGTTTTTTAAAGGACCTAATGAATTCCCTCCCCCTTCTTCTCCCCTCCATTTTTTGACCTCCCCACTCCCATGCTCCCTTTGGTTTAACCCTTTGACTTTCTCAATAGGGTTAGATAGAGTTTTTTATCTGAATGGATAATAAAGCTACTCTCTGGGTTGATTACACTGAGAGTAAGGTTTGATTATTACCTCTTAATGCTCTCTTCCTCTCCTTCTTATGGTAGTATTTATCCCCTCCCCTTCCCATGGCCTCTTTGTGTGTAATAGAATATCCTATTTTTCTTTTTTACTCAGATTTTTCTTGGTGTCCCCTACTATTCCCCCACCCTCTTTCCCACCCCCCATGTCATCTTAAACCATTTAGTATCCTGTCCTCTCCCTATGAATTATTCTTCTGGTTGCCATAATAGTGAATATTATAATAGTGAATAGAGTTCACTACAGAGAATTATACATAGCATTTCTTCACATAGTAATACAGATAATTAGATCTTATTTATGCCCTTAAAGAGTCAAGTTTAAAAGATTATGAGTTTTCTTTCTTTTCCCTCTGTTTCTTATTTACCTTTTCAGGTTTCTCTTGATTTTTGTGGTTGGGTATCAAACTTTCCATTTAGTCCTTGTCTCTTTTGTGCAAAAACTTGGAAATCTTCAATTTTGTTGAATGCCCATACTTTCCCCTGGAAGTATATAGTCAGTTTCGATGGGTAGTTGATTCGTGACTGAAGGCTCAGCTCTCTTGCCTTTCTGAATATTGTATTCCAAGCCTTACGGTCTTTTAGCATGGAGACTGCTAGATCCTGTGTGATCCTTATTGGTGCTCCTTGATATTTGAATTGTCTCTTTCTGGCTTCTTGTAAGATTTTTCTTTTACTTGAAAGCTCTTCAATTTCGCTATTATATTCCTGGGTGTTGACTTTTCTGGGTCCAGTGTTGAAGGTGATCTATGGATCCTTTCAATGTCTATATTGCCTTCTTGTTGTAGAACTTCAGGGCAATTTTGCTGAATAATTTCTTTAAGTATGGAGTCCAAGTTTCTATTAATTTCTGCCTTTTCTGGAAGACCAATGATTCTCAAATTGTCTCTTCTAGACCGGTTTTCTTGGTCTGTCACTTTCTCATTGAGATATTTCATGTTTCCTTCTATTTTATCAGTCTTTTGACTTTGTTTTATTTGTTCTTGTTGTCTTGAGAGATCATTAGCTTCCAATTGCTCAATTCTAGCCTTTAAGGACTGGTTTTTGGCTATAATCTTTTGGTTTTCGGCTATAATCTTTTGGTTTTCCTTTTCAGTCTGGTCATTTCTGGTCTTCAGTTGACTTGCCTCACTTTTCAATTGCGAAATTCTGCCTTTTAAACTGTTATTTTCTTGCCAGATTTCTTCCATCTTCCTCAACATTTCATTTTTGAACCCTTCAATAGCTTGTGACCAGCTTTCATTTTTATGGGGAGGTTTGGATTTTTGTTTTCCCTCCTCTGTTGTCTGGATTTTCTCTGTGTAGAAGTTGTCGAGTGTTCCAGAGTTTCTCTTGGTAATCTTTTTCTTCTGAGCTTCCTTATTGCTTGCCATTGTTAGCCCCGCCCCTTTTCTGCTTTGTCTTCACACTCAGGGTCTGCTTGCGCTTTCTAAGCTTCCGATGGCTCCGGTCTTCTTGTCCTCGGGGTCAGGCCTCCTGGTAGTCCCCGGTCTGCCCCTCTGCCCGAGGCTCCTTCAGTGGTCTCCGGGGCTGTTTCCACAGCCGCGCTCCCATCTGCCCCGGGTCCTCACTGGATGTCCTAGCCTGTGCTGGAAATCTTTATTCCGCCCGGGGCACTGCCTTCACCGGCGCATATGCTCTGGGGAAAGTCTCTGCTTTAGGGATCTTTATTCCACCCAGGGCAGAACCTTCACTGGTGCAAAACGCTTGGGGGAAGTCCCTGTGTTAGGGATCTTTCTTTGCGCAGGGGCAGAGCCTTCACCCCCGTAGACGCTGGGGAAAGTCCGTGCGTCCCCCCAGCCACTTGGGGTCCCATGTCTGGCAGCTCACAGGTACAAGCCCTGGGGCTGCTAGTGATTTACTGGTTGCCCCACTCCTGTTTTCACTCTTGTGCATTGGCCTTGGTGCTGTGCGTGGTGTGTGTGTGTGTGGGGGGGTGGATGGGCTTCTTCCTCTCGCGTTTTAGTGAGAGCTGTTTCACCCCTTTATAGCATGGAATGCCCCGATTCTGCGTACCTTCAATGCTGCGCCCTGTTGTGGGGTTCCTTCGTTCGTCTGGATTCGTTGTTATGTCCCTTTGAGGAATCTTGTATGCATCGGTTAGGAGAGATCGAGCAGCTGCTCCTTACTCTGCCGCCATCTTAACCGGAAGTCCCTCCATAGGTTATTTTTTAATGTTAAAAATAGTAACATTTATATAAAGCTTTCCCAAAATACATGTGGTACAGAGAGATGGGGGATAACAGTTTTGCAGGCTTTGCAGAGTTCTTCTGTCAGTTAAGGAATTTAGAATCTTGGGAAAAAGTTTCAGTTGGACCTGGGAACTCGTGCAGGGAACCAGGGTCCAGCTGAGCTCCTTCTTGAGATTGAAACCTGGCCTAGATTTGTAGTTTCCTTTTGAGATTTGTTAATTTAGCAAAATCCTTTAAATCTCCCTACCCTACCTTATTCCCACTTCACTTCCCCTTACCTGAATGTCTGAGAAGAGTGGAAAGGAGAGTGAATCTGAGAGTTAGTTCAAATCTGTGTTAGTTTAGTCCCACCCTGGCAACAAATTATCTATTGAGAGTCTTTGTATCCAGCTTCCTAACACCATTGATTACAAAACCACCTTAAGAGCTGAGTTAAGGCAAGTCCTTTCTCAGTCTCACGTTCCTGCTTCCCTTCCCCCACCTGAGGTTTCTCTTAGCAGCTGTTAGGGCTATCTTAATCCTCTCCCCTGCCAATCTAACCTAGAAGACAATAAACCCCATTTGTGTTTAAACAAAACCTTTGGCTACTTCATTAGTTAATTAGTAAGAGAGAGAGGACTCTCTGGAGTCTGAGGGAAGCTGAGGGTGTCCATTTTGAAGGAAGTGTAACTTCAATACTAGTCCCTTCCTATGAAACTGACTAAAGTCTGAAGTAAGTTTCAAGCTGTCTTGGCTGACTCTAAGTTGGCTCTGTAAAGTGTCCTATTACTTGAAGTCTATTTCCCTTCAGTGTTTTGTCTTTAACCTGAGTCCCAGTTTGTATTCCCTGCTGCTGTTTGCCTGCCTTAGATTAATTCATCCTCTCCCTTGCAATCCTTGCTACTTCAGTGTTATACTCCCTAACTCAGACATTCCCTTATTTCTCCTACCACCACAACTATCAACCTTTATCATTATACCTGCCTCATCCACTATATTGCCTTAATTTCCCTACTACCTAGTCTATTCCCTTGATTACCTCCAGCCTTGGGTCCCTTGCCTTGCCTTATTCCCTGTTCCTACCAGTGATTACTCCCAGCTTCAGCCTCATATTGCATCCCTCTTCAATCCCCTTATTACATCTTAATAATTCCCCTATTACATACACTATCTCAAGAAACCATTGAAGTAATAATTAAGTATTATTGCACCATATAGATGAGAAATATAGAGAACACAGTCAGAAAATGCTCGTGTTCATCCCAACACCATTTTCATACTATCCCTTCCCTGCTCAAGAACCTAAAATAATACCCATGTTGTCTCTCAGATCAAATACATTCATTACATAAGCATTTCTTAAGCACGTACCACTATGATAAGCATAGAAAATACAAAAACAAATATAAAAACAGTCCCAGCTCTGAAGGAGGATTGAAGAAATTATGAAAAACTCCACTGAAGAAAACAACATGAAGAAAGGCAAGTAAAGACAAATTGATATACAAAATAAATGCAAATTAATATCTCAAGGAGAGAAAAGTATTAACTGAAAGAATCAAGACAGGCCTCACACAAGTTGATACAAATGATACAAGCTAAGCTTTGAAGATAGTCAAGGATTCTAGAAATTAGAGATAAAGAAGTACATTCCAAGCATGAGGGGACAGCCTGTGCAAAGGTATGGAATCAGGAGATGAATTTTCCAGTACGAGGATAGCAAATGGGCTAATAAAGTTAAAAATTTTGACTTCAAAAGCCCTTTACTTAATATTATTTTATTACATTATGGTCGATAAACAACCTATTTTAATACTTCTTTTCTGCATTTGTTTGTAAAATTATTATGCCCTAATATATGATCTTTTGTGAAGATGATGCACATGTGATCACCAGAAATCTATCAAATCAAATTTTTTAAAATTGTATAAAAGTCTTCAATGTTTTCCTAATTTTTTTTAAATTTATCTAAGTCTGAAAGAACATGGAGTTCTCCAACTATTGCAGTTTTACCATCTATTTTTCCCTTTAAATCAAACACTGTGTAAAAGAAAGAAATATACAAGAAGGCTGGAAAGATAGGTTGGGGCCAGGTTCTAAATAGTTTATCTAAATGTCAAAAAAATGACAAGTTGACATTTTTCCTGGAGGCAACTGAGAGCCACTGGAACTTCTTAAGCAAGAAAATGACTTGGAAATACCTGAACATGAGGAATGAATATCACTTTGGCACCTATATGAAAGCTAGACTAGAAAAGAAGAGTCTAAGCCTCCCATATCTAAACTAGCTACCATATCTAACCTGTGTTATCTTTCAAAAAGTGAAGGAATTAATAAGGGAAATTGCTATTTAGGACCTATTTCATCAACAAAGAACTCTGCTTTTTAAATTTTAATTTTATTATGTGGATACACAAATTACATGAATCTTGAAGGGGAAATTATTAACTCATTTAAATAATTGTCAAAGGAGAAAAAACTGAGACATAGTCTGGCAAACACCCTATATTTCTGGAGAACAGATACTAAGGAATTAGAGACAAGACAGGGTTAAGATTCCATGGCCTAAAATTTCACAGAGAAAGTTACTCCTAGATAGCTGGAAAGTTCTCAGAAATGATTTTGTTTCTGGGGGAGTAAGAGAGAAGAAAGAAAATGGGTCTCTATCTTATGCAAGCTAGAAGTACAGCAGCTGCTCATGGGCTTCATTCCAATGCTAAGTTGCTCCATTTTTCCAACCTGGACTGTTTCAGCCCTCCTTAGGGGAACCTAGTGCCCCTCCACTCCAAGGTACTTGTGATATTGGTGCTAAACACCTGATGGGCTTTAAGTCCTAATGCAACTCAGTCCAAGTGATCCACCAGCCCCTGCCTCCCCAGGAACAAGGACCATCAAACCCAGACTCAAGAATGAGATTTTAAAACTAAAAATCACTTCAATGAGGAGGAAAGGGAAGAATTTTTTTAAGGCCCACTTATATTCATTTAGCTGTACTGACACCATTCTTAAAAACAAAACTTTCTTCCTAGTGTATCTACATTCTTTTTTAAATTAATGTTTATTTAAAAATATTTTTCCATGTTTACATGATTCATTTTCTTTCCTTCCCCTTTTCCTTCCCCCTCCCAGAACCGACAAGCAAGTCCACTGGGTTGTACAAATGTTATCACTTGATACCTATTTTCCATATTATTCATTTTTAGTATAGAGCAATCTTTTAAAGCCTAAACCCCAAATCATATGCCCATATATACATGTGATAAGTGATGTCATATGTTTTTCTTTTGCATTTCTAAATATTGCATTTAAAGAGACCAACATGGATAAACAAGGAATTCAATGATTAATTTAGATTTTTAAGACATGTATAGAGCCCAGATCAAATTGCTTGCCATCTCCGAATAGGGAGAGGGAAAGGAAGGAAGAAGACAGTTTGGGTCTTATAATTTTGGAAAATGTATGTTAAATATTATTATATATGACTGGGAAAATAAAATATCTTTGAATTAAAAAAAAAGAAATTGATGAAATCATAGGAGAGAGAGGAGATTTCAAGAAAGAAAATAGAAATATACCTGTGCAAAGCAGATAGGACATGGATGGTGGTCCAGCAAAAGGAGACTGAAAAGCAGCAAAGAGTTCCAAAAATCAGGAGAGGAACATGTCAGGAAAGCTGGAGGAGAGAGAGTATCTAAAATAGGAAGTCCAACAGCAAAGATACTAGACTTGCCAAAAGTAGTTTGCAAGAAATTAATAGAATCGAAAGTAAAAGAACTATTGAATTAATAAATAAGACTAGAAACTGGTATTTTGAAAAAACAGATAAAATAGACAAAGTACTGGTCAATCTAATTAAAAAAGGAAAGAAGAAAACCAAATTGACAGTATTAAAGATGAAAAGGGAGACCTCGCCTCTAATGAAGAAGAAATTAAGACCATCATTAAAAACTATTTTGCCCAATTATATGGCAATAAATATAACAATCTTGGAGATATGGATGAATATTTACAAAAATATAAATTGCCTAGATTAACAGCAGAAGAATAGAATACCTAAATAATCCCATATCAGAAAAAGAAATTGAACAAGCCATCAAAGAACTCCCTAAGAAAAAAATTGCCAGGGCCTGATGGATTCACAAGTGAATTCTACCAGACATTCAAAGAGCAACTATTCCCAATACTATAGAAATTATTTGATATAATAAGCAAAGAAGGAGTCCTACCAAATTCCTTTTATGACACAAATATGGTACTGATTCCAAAGCCAGGTAGACCAAAAACAGAGAAAGAAAACTATAGACCAATCTCCCTAATGAACATAGATGCAAAAATTTTAAATAGAATATTAGCAAAAAGAGTCCAGCAAGTAATAAAGAGGATCATCCACCATGATCAAGTGGGATTTATACCAAGAATGCAAGGATGGTTCAACATTAAGAAAACCATCCAAATAATTGACCATATCAACAGTCTAAGAAACAAAAATCACATGATTATCTCAATAGATGCTGAAAAAGCCTTTGACAAAATACAGCATCCATTCCTATTGAAAACACTGAAAAGTATAGGAATAGAAGGACCTTTCCTAAAAATAATAAATAGTATATACCTAAAAACATCAACAAGCATTATATGCAATGGGGATAAATTAGAAGCCTTTCCAATAAGATCAGGAGTGAAACAAGGATGCCCATTATCACCTTTATTATTCAACATAGTACAAGAAACACTAGCAGTAGCAATTAGAGAAGAAAAAGAAATTGAAGATATCAAAATAGGAATGAGGAGACTAAGCTATCACTCTTTGCAGATGATGATGGTATACTTAAAAAATCCTAGAGAATCAACTAAGAAGCTAGTAGAAATAATCAACAACTTTAGCAAAGTTGCAAGATACAAAATAAATGCACATAAATCATCAGCATTTCTATATATTTCCAACACATTAGAGCAGCAAGAGGTAGAATAAGAAACACCATTTAGAATCACCCTAGACAATATAAAATACTTAGGAATCTATCTACCAAAACAAACACAGCAATTATACGAAAACAACTACAAAACACTTTCCAAACAAATAAAACTAGATCTAAACAATTGGAAAAACATTGATTGCTCATGGGTAGGACGAGCTAACATAATAAAAATGACCATTCTACCCAAATTAATTTACCTATTTAAAAAACCTTCTTTACTGAATTAGGAAAAACTATAACAAATTTCATTTGGAATAACAAAAGATCAAGAATATCAAGGGAAATAATGAAAAAAAATGTGAAGGAAGGTGGTCTAGCAGTACCAGATATTAAACTATACTATAAAGCAGCAGTCATCAAAACAATATGGTACTGGCTAAGAGACAGAAGGGAGGATCAGTGGAATAGACTTGGGGTAAATGACATCAGCAAGACAGTGTATTATAAACCCAAAGAGCCCAACTTTTGGGACATGAATCCACTATTTGACAAAAACTGTTGGGAAAATTGGAAAACAATATGGGAGACATTGGGTTTAGATCAACATCTCACACCCTACACCAAGAGAAATTCAGAATGGGTGAATGACTTGAATATAAAGAGGGAAACTATAAATAAGTTAAGTGAACACAGAATAGTATACCTGTCAGATCTCTGGGAAAGGAAAGACTTTAAAACCAAGCAAGAGTTAGAGAAAATTACAAAATGTAAATTAAATGGTTTTGATTATATCAAACTAAAAAGCTTTTGTACAAACAAAAACAATGCAGCCAAAATCAGAAGGGAAACAACAAATTGGGAAAAGATCTTTATAACAAAAAATTCTGACAGGGGTTTAATTACTCAAATATATAAGGAGTTAAATCAATTATATAAAAAATCAAGCCATCCCCAACTGATAAATGGGCAAGAGACATGAATAGGCAATTTTCAGGTAAAGAAATCAAAAGTATCAATAAACACATGAGAAAGTGTTCTAAATCTCTTATAATTAGAGAAATGCAAATCAAAACACCTCTGAGGTATCATCTCACACCTAGCAGATTGGCTAAAATGAAAGAAGGGGAGAGTAATGAATGCTGGAGGGGATGTGGCAAAATTGGGACATTAATGCATTGCTGGTGGAGCTGTGAACTGATCCAATCATTCTGGATGGCAATTTGGAACTATGCTCAAAGGGCTATAAAAGAATGCCTGCCCTTTGATCCAGCCATACCATTGTTGGGTTTGTACCCCAAAGAGATCATAGATAAACAGATTTGTACGAAAATATTTATAGCTGCGCTTTTTGTGGTGGCAAAAAACTGGAATAGGAGGATATGCCCTTCAATTGGGGAATGGCTGAACAAATTGTGGTATATGCTGGTGATGGAATACTATTGTGCTCAAAGGAATAATAAACTGGAGGAATTCCATGTGAACTGGAAAGACCTCCAGGAATTGATGCAGAGCGAAAGGAGCAGAGCCAGAAGAACACTGTACACAGAGACTGATATACTATGGTAAAATCAAATGTAATGGACTTCTGTACCAGCAGCAATGCAATGATACAGGACAGTTATGAGGAATTTATGGTAAAGATGCTACCCACATTCAGAGGAAGAACTGCGGGAGAGGAAACATAGAAGAAAAACAACTGCTTGAACGCATGGGTTGAGGTGGACGTGATTGGGGATGTAGACTCGAAACTACCACACCAATGCAACTAACAACAATTTGGAAATAGGTCTTGATCAATGACACATGTTAAAACCAGTGGAAATGTGCATTGGCCATGGGTGGGAGGAGTGCGGGGGGTAAAGGGGAAAGTAGGAGCATGAATCATGTAACCATGTTAAAATGAATATTAATAAATTTTTAATAAAAAAAATTTTAAAAAGTAATTTGCAAATCTCCAAAGGCCTTCCCCAATCATATTAAAATGTTTGGGAAATGCTTATTAAAAGAAATAAGAATACAGTACCAAAAAAAAGAAGGGCAAATAACTAAAAATGGCATGGTCCTGTAAGAACAGTTAAGAACATTAAAGCTTGAGATTGCTGAGAAATTATACTTCCCTATTCCCCATCAAAGTCCCATCATCCTTCCAATCATCTAGGTTTTAACCTTAGTGGCATCCTTCAGTCCTCACTCTTGCTAATCTACATATCCAATCAGTCACTAAATACTGTCATTTCTACCTCTCTCACCGACACTTGCCTCCTGCTACCTAAACAGCTATCACCCTCATTCAGTCTCTCACAACCTCAACTATTGCAATGGTCTTCTAAATGGTGTCCCTATATCATCTCTCCCAACTCTAGTCCAAACTCCACATATTTGGCAAGACAATTTCCCTTAAGGGCTGAGCTGACCACATTACTCACCTATACTGAGTAAATTCCAGTTAGTTTTCTATTACTCTAATATTAAATATAAACTATTGCATTTAGCATTTATTATATCCCCTTGCAACCCATTCTCTCCTACCTTTCGAACCTTATTACACATTATTCCCCTTATGTGTGAGAAGCCAAACTGGCCTTCTTACTCTGATTCACACATAGCACTTCATCCACCATTTTCATGTCTTGCACTAGCTGCTCCCCAATGCCTTGAATGAACTTCTTTCCTCATCTCTACCTGAAAGTTCTAGTTTCCTTCAAGATTTAGCTCAATTTCCACATGAAGCTCTTCCTGATTCTCCAGCTGTGAGTGCCTTTCTCCCCCTAAATCATTTTGGACCTATTTTGGATATATATATATATATGCCTTCCCTGGCTAAACTGTAAGTTTCATGAGCAGATTGTTTCACTTTTGTCTCTATCCCCAGTAAATGAGCTAATGCTTGTTCACTGGTTCTTTGAAGACAGCAAAATGTTATTTCAACTTGAAATAGGAGGATAAAAAAAGATAGGAACACTGCTCAAAGTAGATAGGATGATCATAAGAGACAAGTGAGAGAAGGAAGGGAAAACTATTCAGATGTTATCTTGGTCCTATTTTATCTGCCAATAAAAAAAATCTTTGGACTAGAAAGACAAAAACAGTAAATATGGAACCAAAACTCAAAACATGAAGAAAATGAAAGATAATACCTAGCTGCTCTTGAAGAATTCAAGTCACTAGACTCAGACAAATTTTATCTCAGAATATTGAAAAAAAGATGACAAATTAAATTGCTGAGGCATTATCAATGATCTTTTGAAACCTGTGGAGAACAGAAGAGGTATTATAGGACCTGAGATAACATACTCCATATTCCATTGGCCTCTGAAGTTGCTGACCTGGATGAAGACAAGAAGATGAGTACCGAGACCACAAGAACTCCTTTTATTTGAATGATCCATCTTTGACTATCATGCAGAACCAGGGAATAGCATATGCCTTTGCATCTACCCCAGTACCATTCTTACGTCTCTTGTTCTCAGAATGACAATCAAATCAGCAGTATTATTTCTATTGCAAAGGGTGTGACAGTGGAGTCCTACTCCACTAAAAATCTCTATGATTCATTTCAGATTAAGAAATCAAACTATAAGTAATCACATGAAAAATTTTTCTAAATCCCTCCTGATTAGAGAAATGCAAATCAAAACTCTGAGGTACCACTTCATACCTAGCAGATTGGCCAATATGACAGTAAAGGAAAATAATAAATGTTGGAAGGGATATGGCAAAATTGGGACACTAATGCATTGCTGGTGGAGTTGTGAACTAATTCCAACCATTGTGGAGGGTAATTTGGAATTATGCCCAAAGGGCTTTAAAAGATTACATGCCCTTTGATCCAGTTATACCACTGCTGGGTTTGTACTTAAAGAGATTAAAAAAAATGTTTGTACAAAAATATTTATAGCTGTGCTTTTTGTAGTGTCAAAAGAATGAAAAACAAGGGGGTCCCTCGATTGGAGAATGGCTGAATAAATTATCACATATGATGGTGATGGAATACTATTGTGCTATAAAGAATGATGAACTGCTTGATTTCTATATGAACTGGAAAGACCTCCATGAACTAATGTGGAGTAAAATGAACAGAACCATTGTACACAAAAAGTGAAACACTGTGGGATGCTCAAAAGTAATAGACTCTGCTACTAATAGCAATGCAATGATCAAGAACAATCCTATGGAACTTATGAAAAAGGATGCTATCCAGAGCTAGAGAATTATGGGAGTAGAAATACAGAAGGAAAACATATGATTTGCCCCTTGGTTATATGGGTATATGATTTGGGGTGGTGGTTCTAAAATATTCATCTATTATAAATATGAATAATATGGAAATAGGTTTTGAGCAGTAATACATGTATAAATCAGTGGAATTGTTTGTCCGCTCCAGGAGGGTAATGGAAGAGGAAAGGAAGAGAACATGAATCCTGTAACCATGGAAAAATATTCTAAATAAAAATAAAAATAAAATATTTTTTAAAAAAATTTTCTATGATTCAGAAAAGTGACCTGGTCCAACAAGCTGGGTGACCAGTGGAACATTCTTTCCCTTTTTCTTTCTTCTACCCTCCTTCCAAACCACAGGCAGCCCAAACTTCATGAGGCAGCCAAGCAGAAGAACAGTTGTTCCTACCTTTGGATGAGCTTGAGAGTCACCAATTCTAGTTCATACGATGAGAAAAAAGGCCACCAAGAATTACTATCTCTCCTGCCACTGCACTAATGCACAGGAGCTTTATCATGTCATCTCCCTCAGTGCCCTCCAAACACTGGGAAACTGTCAGATGTCTTGCTGATGTACCCTTAGGACTCCTAAACCTTGCCATGTGTCTTGTCATTGTACCCTTGGAATTTCTGGCCCTTTCCATCCTATTGCCCCTCATCTCTTTCCAAATCTCAACTCTAGATTGTTCCTTCCATCCAGCAATGGAAGGAGTCATATATTTGTGCTGATTGAGTCCACTAAAAATTGATGTTATACAATCTCAACTTGGCCTTCATTGTTTTATGCCAATCCTTTTACTCTTCTGAATGACTCTAACTAAGCATCTATTCCAAACTTTTCTTCTTGGCTCAAGTTCACCACCACTTCCTCTAAGCTGTCTCACTAAATACTCCACTGAAAAAAAAATCACTTCACCATTATTCCCTATTCTCCCCTCTTCTGCTCTAGTCTTAGAGAAAGAGATAACCTTTCTATTTGTAAATGTTAAATGTTCTCAAGGAGCTCACAGTCTAATATGGGAGACAGTAAATAACTATGTGCAAACAGGATATATTTATATACAGAAAGATGTACATGTGTGTACGTGTGGGTGTGTGTTAAATTGGAGATAATCGACAGAGAAAAGGCACTAGCATTATGGGGGATCAGAAAGGCTTCTTACAGAAAGCGAGATCTTAGCTGGGACATACAAGACATCAGGGAAGTAAGGAGGCAGAGATAAGGAAAAAAGATGATTGCAGGCATGGAGTTAGTAAAAATACCTGAAGAAAGGAGATGGACTATCTTGTATAAGAAACAGAAAGGAGACCCATGTTATTGGATCTAAGAATACATGGGGGGAGAGGATATGTAAGGTATAAGAAGACTGGTAAAGGAAGATGGGGTCAAGTTATAAAGGGCTTTGAACACCAACCACAGGATTTTATATTTGATCCTGGAGGTGAAAGGGAACCAATGGAAATTACTAAATGGGAGCATAACATCAGATCAGCACTTTAGGAAGATTTATTTGACACCTGAGTGGAGGATGGCCCAGATTGGGATGAGACTATCCAAATGCTATCATCTAGATAAAGCTATCTATCACTTATTGCCTCTACTTTCTCACCTCACTCCAACTTCTCAGGCCTTGCAATCTATCTTCTGACATCATTCAAATGAAACTACCCTCTCAAAAGTTAGCACTGCTCTGTGTATTGCCAAATTCAATGGCCTTTTCTCTGTCCTTACCCTTCTTTGACACTGTGCAGCATGTGACACTGCTGACCACTCCATCTCACTGGACACCAGTTGGCCTGAGTTCTGTGACGCTGCTCTCCCTTGGTTCATCTTCCTCCTGTCTAGCTACCCTGTCTCAATAGTATGGTGGAAGAATGAATACTAGATTTGTAGTCAAAGAACCTAGATTCAAATCATAACTTTGCTGAATGACAACTTTTCTTAATCTCAATTCCTCATTGAAGAATGAAGAAACTGGACTAGGTTGCTTCTCCACCTGGCCTTGTAGCTCTAAATCATTCTCCAGTGGGCAAGTGTATATATTCTTTGTCTTGAGTGATCTCAACAACTCCCAACTACCACTTCCATGCAGATGATTACCAGATCTACATATCCAGCCCTAGCTTCTCTCCTAAACATCAGTTGCACACCACCAAATGCCAACTGGACATCCAGAAGGCAATATATCTTCTCCCCAAATATTTCTCCCCCTTCCTGACCTCTATTTCTACTAAGAATACCATCATCCTTCTGGTCATTTGGGTACACAGCCTCAGAATCATCCTCAACTCTTCCTTCTTTCTCCTCTGTCACACCCCATGAGTTGCCAAATTTTGTCAACTCTTCCTCTAAATTATAAAAGGAGGTCTATGAATTTGGGTGGGGATTACTTCTAAATGAAATACAGTATTTCCATCACTTATGAATATAGGCACAAAAATGTATCTGAGACAATACCAGACTGCCAAAAGGACAAAAAAAAATTAAGAGTCCCTACTCTAAATCATATCTTGCAACCACTCTCATCTCTTCAGTCACACAGCCACCACCATAACTGTCCTTACCTCTCATTCAGACTACTCTAAGACCCTAATTGGTCTGTCTCTTCTCCAATCCATATATCACTTGTATTAAAATAACATTCCCAAAGCAGAGTTTGCCCATGTCTCTTCAAATCAATAAGTTCAAGAAACTCTGTCTTGCTTTTAGGATAAAATACAAGGAAAAACATCTTAGCAATATTCTTCCTGGTTTCCGGGTTAAGATGGCGGCAGAGTAACAAGCAGCTCTTAACCTCTCCTGACCGAAACACACAAAACTCCTCAAGGGGACATAAAAACAAGTCCAGACGAAGGGAGGAACCCCCACAACAGGGCACAGCGTGGAAGGTACGTGGAATCGAGGCATTTCCATGCTATAAAGGGGTGAAACAGCTCTCACTAAATCTCGAGCTGAGCAACCACCCCACCCCCAACCCCTCCAAACTCATCTATAGCTCCGAAGCCAGCTAAAAGAAATAGAGCAAGTTTGGGGCACCCATTGAGTCATTGGCAGCTCCGGGGCCTGTTCCTGAGAGCAGCAAGACTTAGGACCCCATTAAGCCAAAAAACGCAGGCGAAATCTGAGCGCAGGAGCAGGACACAGGGCGCAGAGCACAGGCTGAGCAGAGTACAGGCACTGCGGAGGCGTGGGTGGAGGCAGACATAGCCAGGAACTAAAGCCTAAGTGGGGAACCAGTGTGGATGGGTATACGACTGTGGAAGCAGCGCCCTGAGACTTGTAAAGGAACCTCCCGCAGAGGATCAAGCAAGGGGGTCCAACAGGGGGCTTGACCTTGGAAAAAACCAGAACTCAGACCTCAGAAGCCAATAGATCGCGGACTGACACTGAGCGCGAGGATAAACCTGAGAAGCTGCTGGGCTAATGATGGCTACTCAGTCCCAGGAAGTTCAGAAGAGAAAGAATAACAACAAGAAAAAGAAGTCTTTGACACTCGACAGCTTTTACACAGAGAAAATCCAGACAACCGAGCAAACAGAGGAGGAGAACAAACAAGCATCCGGACCCTCCTCAAATAAGGAAAACTCCTCACAAGCTATGGAAGAGTTCAAAACGGAGATTTTGAGGAAGATGGAAGAGATCTGGCAAGAAAATAACAGTTTAAAATGTAGAATCTTGCAATTGAACACCAGAGATGACCAAATTGAAAAGGAATACCACAAGATTATGGCCGAAAACCAGAAGATTATGGCCGAAAACCAGAAGATTATGGCCGAAAACCGAAAGATTATAGCCGAAAATCAATCCCTAAAGGCTAGAATCGAGCAAGTAGAAGCTAATGATCTCTCAAGACAACAAGAACAAATAAAACAAAGTCAAAAGACTGAAAAAATAGAAGGAAACATGAAATATCTCAATGAGAGAGTGACAGACCAAGAAACCCGGTCTAGAAGAGACAATTTGAGAATAATTGGTCTTCCAGAAAAACCAGAAATTAATAGAAACCTGGACTCCGTACTAAAAGAAATTATTCAGCAAAATTGCCCTGAAGTCCTACAACAAGAGGGCAATATAGACATAGAAAGGATTCATTGAACACCTACTACATTTGATCCAGAGAAAAAAACGGGTAGAAATATTATTGCCAAATTCAAAAGCTTTCAAGCAAAAGAAAAAATCTTACAAGAAGCCAGAAAGAGACAATTCAAATATCAAGGAGCTCCAATCAGGATCACACAGGATCTGGCAGCCTCCACGCTAAAAGACCGTAAGGCTTGGAATACAATATTCAGAAAGGCAAGAGAGCTGGGCCTGTAACCACGGATCAACTACCCATCAAAATTGACTATATATTTACAGGGGAAAGTATGGGCATTCAACAAAATTGAAGAATTCCAGGTATTTGCACAGAAAAGACCAGGGCTAAATGGAAAGTTTGATATCGAACCACAAAAACCGAGCGAAACCTGAAAAGGTAAATAAGATACAGAGGGGAAAGAAAGAAAGCTTATAATTTTTAAATTTGCCTTTTTAAGGGCCTCAGTGAGATCTAATTATATGTATTCCTATGTAGAGAAATTTTATGTATAATTCTCTATAGTGAACTCTATTCACCATTATAATATTCACTATTATAGTAATCAGAAGAATAATTAGCAGGGTGAGGGTGGAACACCAAATAATCTAAGATGGCATGGGGGATGGGAAAGAGGGGGTGAATAGCAGGGGACACCAAGAGAAACTTGAGTGAATAAGAAAATAGAATATTCTATTACACACAAAGAGGGCATGGGAGGGAGAGGGGACAAATACTATTATAAGAAGGAGAGGAAGAGAGCAT
>NC_058130.1:334007805-334172588 GCF_016433145.1 Gracilinanus agilis | reverse complement strand
GGTGAAGGGGATAAGAGGAGTATGAATCATGTAACCATGTTAAAAATGAATATTAATAAATGTTAAAAAAAATTAAAAAAAATATTCTTCCTGCAAAAAAAAAAAAAACATCTTAGCAATTAGAGCTAGCTGGAGGGAGTGGGGTACAAAAACTGGCAAGTGATAATGATATAGAAAAGAAAAAACAGAACAGCAACAAAACAATGTAAAAGAAAACCAATTAAAGCTATCCAGAAAGAAGTTCCCTTCCCTTAGACGCTGGTTTTCCCCTCCCCTCTTTAAGTAAAGGTCAGATGAGTGCTTGTTAAATTTGCTGCACAGTTGATTCTGTTTCAGGTTTAGGTTGGACTACCTCATCTCCAATCCTTTTTAACTCCTAACTTTTCTGCCTCTAAGTCATCTCTAAGTAACATAGCCAAGCATGGTAGATAAAGCACTAGATTTGGAATAGGGGAGAGGGATTCAAATTTAGCTTCTGACATGATGTACCAAAAGAAAGTTACTCAACCTCTCTGAGTCTCTAACCCTCATTTGTAAAATTGGGGTAAAAATGCCTAAGGTAGCCCCCCAAAAGATTATGATTATAAAGCACTTTGTAAACCCTAAAGTGTTATCTGTGGAAGAAGTTTTTGTTAGTCTCTAGCTTGGACCCTCTCTGACTGGTCTACCACACATTTATGCTCTTTCCTTTCTCAATGCCTTTGCACACTTAGATCTCCCTCTCCTGAAATACCACTATTTCCACTCTGTCAAACCAAATGTATTCAAGCCTAAAAGCTCACTTTCTCTGATCAACTTGACTCCATTCTGATCATTTCTTCACTTTGCACTTACAGCATACAGTTCCCTTAAGCACCACTTCATAACATATCACAAACTACTCATACAACATTAGAGCTGAAACGAGTCTCAGATATTATCTAGTCCAATCTGGTCATTTAAGGTAGAAGGAAACAGGTCTAGTCAGTTAGGTGGTTTTTCAGATCATAAAGATGACAGTATTATATACTTGCTTTGTAACTCTTTTTTCATTGTTTCATACATTGTTTCATGTATTATCTTTTTATTTCACTCATAAATTCTCTCAAGTAAAGACTACTTTTCTCAGCTTCTTCTGGAACTCCCACAATACTGAACATGTAATAAAGGCTCAATAAATGAAAAATGAATGAACAAATTTAAAGTAGTTTCCCTTAAAAGTAAGCTGTCCAATTGTTTTGGTTAATAAAAACTCTATGCAAAAAAAAATGATTATTTCTCAAAAAAACAAATACTGATTACCAAGTATTCATTACTTATCTTCCTATTTTTATTCCCTTTCCTCTTAAAAGAGCTGCAAGCCCTACAAAACAAGTATATTAGGGAGAGAAGAGGGTTTAATGGACCTGTCAGAGCTTGATGTTATGCTCGGTCAATAGTGAGAGAATTCTTTCCCCTCTGGCTACATACAGTAGGCAGGCAGATGTTGGGAATGCAGCTCTGATAGCATCAGATATTGGCTTTAAACACAATCAGAGGCTAGATATACACCCATCTGTTACAGAAGAAAGGCTGGCACTTAGGTGGAATCATTTTTTTAACAGTTTCTGAGTTTCACCTGCAATGCAAGTCAGCACCTCCAAGGTCCTCAGCTGATACCTCTTCACCAGTTGCTGCTTTAACCTAGAAGAGCAAAGGATTAGTATATGAGTACATGAGATTTCATCTTCGGTGGAAGATTTTGCCCATAAAGGAGTATACACAAAGTTCCCCCAAGATGATTGTGTTCTAACCTAACTACAGCTATTAACCTCCTTCCCACTGGGCTCAAGAATCCCAAAGTATACATGTCAATTCTGAAAAAAGATGAATCTTTGAAAGATGGGAAAGGTTATAAATTGGTATTAGTAGTAAATTTTCTCCTTCGAAGAGGTGCTAGCATAGAATAAACACCTAGCTAATCAGAGGCATTTAAAGACAATTCTGCCTGCAAGACTGTAATAGTTCTCTCTCAACATGAACCAGAGGTATACCTTGACATGGTCTACCACATATCTGTGTTGTTTCTTTGTTTATCACATCCTTTTAGGGAAAAGTAAAAAGAATGAAGAGGAATCCCAAGTTCTCTTAACTAAAAATGTCCCACAAATAACATTTGGCTCTTTTTTTTATCCAAGACCCCTTCTTATATGATCCTAAAACTGTTAACCAATGTGAAATACTTTGTTTAATCTAAGGTTTACCTGAAAAACAAACAAATTAATCTCAAAGTGTCTAAAACCATAATCTCAATTCTCTTTATTTGAATAAAACTCTTTCTGCAGATGGAAAAACTGGAATGTTAAGTAAACTTAGTTTAACCACACTAGGGCCATAATGTTGACTGCTTTTCATCTCCTCAGTAAACTAAAAACAAAACAAAACAAAACAAAAAAGCCTTCCTGTGATTAAAATAAATTTACATCTTCAAAGAGAACCAAACTCTGTAATACTTAAGAGTTTACAAAAATGCCCAAATTTACACAGAAATCAATGAACTTTCACCAATCCAACTCTCCATTCCTTTGATAATTGGAACAAAGAAATAAAAAATAAAGGCTGATTAACAAATTTAAAGTGACTTAGTGTCTGAGAAATCCTAATAGGAATGAGTCAGAAAAGTCATTTAGTTGTAAGACAGAAATAGGTTTTAAAGCATTTTGGAAGCTTAGACAGGCAGGCATGAGCTGAGATTCCAACCTGGAACACAGTGGACTCTCTCCAAAAGACAGTTGGAGTTTTGAAGGAGTTGGGGAAACCACTGACCTGAGAGATCTGTGGATTTTGGGTATCTCTAAGCAACACCTGAGACCTTACAACTAGCAGGATCAAGGAATAGAGGTTGAGATTTCTGACTTGCTTGGTGGAAAAGCAAAGTTAGTCTCCCCGATGTTTCTCTGAAGAGTTATTTGGCTGGTTCCTGTGCTTTGGGAGTATACTTGGACTACTACAGATCAAGACCTATTGACCATCTATGTGAGATCCCATTTGTCCCTTGTGTCTTAGCTGCCTGTTAGTGTAATGTAGGGATTTCCCAGATCTTCAACTTTTAACCCTGAATTTGATCCTTAGTGTTTTAGGTTAAGTGTGACCTCTACCATCATCTCTAACCCTATAGTCTGTATTAAACCTGCATTTTATAATTCTTTGGTCCCAGTCTACTCATTTGCTAGTTTCACAGACTCCCAGGCTAGGTGGATCTGTGGTGGCAGTTGGTATCAACTGCCAATCCATAATTGCCCTTTCCTTGTACTTTGGTGGGGTTTGTGTTTCCCCAGTTTGTTAATCCAGTCTGTTATCCCTATCCAGTCAGTTCTCTTTCTCCCCTTTCTCTAAACCCAGTAAGATAAACCCACAAGTGTTTCCCCATTAGAATTCTAAATGCCAAATTCCATCATTTAGGAACTGGTATTAATTAGACCTTCTTTCAGTTGAATACTCTGCTTTTCTCTTCAAACGGGGAAGCTTTTATTATAATGTAGCATTAATCTAAATACTAGCACAGAAATGATTTCATAATAATCCCTACATCAAAAGCTTTTTAATGAAGCATTAATTCAGTTGGAAGGATGTAATTATGTACCTCCAGGAGTGTGTTCTTAGTCATCTTTTCCCAAAGAAATTGGAAACAATGTTTCCTCTATTAAGCAACATTCAGTCCACACTAAATTTTTTAAGGCTACATAAAGGAATGAACACAATCAGATACACTGTAATATTGGGGGTTTATGAGGGTATTTTTATTTAGGAAGATCTGATTACAATGAATATTTAAAACTAAAAATCATATGATTTTATCATCAAGCATTAGTTTTAATTAAGCATGTGCTAGGTTGCTGTGTGCTAAGTGGAAGAAAGCTAAAATTGAAAAATAAAATCAAATAACTCATCGTACTAAATGAAAGGCAGTGAATGCACATTAGAAAAAATCACAAAAGGGGATATAAATTGAACAATTTTGTGACTACCTTAATAAGCTTAATGTAGATCTTTTTTTTAAGTAAAACTATTTTGTCAAATTTATGGGAATAAGAGCATTTACCAACTGATAAATGAGCAAAATATACAGTTTCTGAATTAAAAAATCAAAGTTATATGAAAAAATGCTCTAAATCACTACTGATTAGGGAAATGCAAACCAAAACAATTCTAAGGTAAAAATCTCACACTCATCAAATTGGCTAAAATAACAAAAGGGCAAAATGACATATGTTGGTGGGGATGTAGAAAACTGGGAACACTAACATACTGTTGGTGGAACTGTAAACTGATCCAACCATTTTGGAGAACAATTTGGAATTATGCCAAGAGCTATAAAATCGTGTATATCCTAAGACCTAACAATACCATTGCTGATTTAATTTCCATGGGAAATTAGGGGAAATGGAAAAGAACCTATTTATTCCAAAATATTTATAGCTGCCCTTTTTGTAGTGGCAAAGAACTGGACAAAAAGGGGATGTCCATCGATTGAGAAATGGCTAAACAAATTGTGGTATGTGATTGTGATGGAGTAATACTGTGCTATAATAAATGATGAGCATATTATTTTTTAAATTTAGAAAGAACTATATACAATAATGAAGAATGAAACAAGTAGAACCAAGAGAACATAATAAACAGCTACAGATTAATATTTAAAGAATAACTTGCAAATGTTCACCTCTATAGAATGAACTGAGACATAGAACATGAAAGATATTATCTATGTATTTTGCCAGATGCCTTTTATGGTGTGGGGAGGGGAAGGAGGGTTTAGATAAACAGTAAATAAAAAATAAACAACAACAAAAAACTACATGACAGAAGCTCAGTTCCTTATCCCAACTTTTTCCCCATTCTTGACATCTTACAATGTTCATTTATTAATGATTATTAAATTCACATTTTTAAAAATTAATAAAAAGTTCAGATTTTAAATTAGATTTTTTAAGAAATGGCAGAACAAACAAATAGTTGTTGACGATTCCTCTAGAATCTCACACTACTGACCTCTGCAATTTTTCAGGGTAGCTATGGAAAGTTACAGCAAGTGAACTCTGACACAATTGCAGAGATAGACTAGGTTTCTTCTCAACAAACTCTCAGGAGGATCAAAGTAAAACATGCAAAAGTTTTTCTTAAAATTGTCTCCTACAGGGGGCAGCTGGGTATCTCAGTGGATTGAGAGCCAGGCCTAGAGACAGGAGGTCCTAGATTCAAATCTGGTCTGACATGTCCCAGCTGTGTGACCCTGGGCAAGTCACTTGACCCCCATTGCCTAGCCCTTACCACTCTTCTGCCTTGGAGCCAATATACACTATTGACTCCAAGACGGAAGGTATGGGTTAAAAAAAAACAAAACAAAACAAAATTGTCTCCTACAGATATAGATACACAAGTTGGCCCATCTCCCTAAAATCTGTTAAGATGCACTTCAGATAACTATCATACTAGTACAACCAATTTCTTTTTTATTAACCTTGATTAGTAGAGTTATTTTAGCATATCAAAATGTCATCTGGCTTTTATCCTAGATGTTTCCAAGTTCTAACATGTCATTAAATGGAAATCAATTAGACATACTAAAAATTATCAAGTTTGTGCTGTAAAGGTGCATTTGTCTCGATTTTTCCCACCTTCCCCAATGGCTATTCTAAGTTTTTTTTTTGTCCAGAACTATAATTTCATCAGGGTAGGGATGCCATATAACTTTTTTTTTTAAAACCAACAGCTTCCGAGTTTATTTGGTTTTCTCTTTCACCTGCCACCAAGATCCGCCCCTATAAGGACCTCAGGTAATATTTCTCCAATTACTACTTTAGCCTAACCTTACTTACAGTGAAGAAACTTCTTCCAATACAGAATGGCAAATGTTATGCAATTTATGAACCCCAAGAGCTGCCTGGGGTACTGAACAGTTAAATGACTTGCTGAAAGTCATATATGTTTGAGGCCTTCCTTGACTTCAAGGCTTGCTCTCTATCCATTCTTTTTTGCTTCCTCTTACTCCATGCTATAAAAATGTAGCCCAAACTCCCTTAATTGTCAAGAGCCTCCAATCCCAAAGTTTTCTACTTTAAAAGACCAAACCTCTTCACTATAAATTGCATGAAAACAAGAATAATTTCATGTGATGACAAGAATATCTATCAGCAAGCACTCAACACCTGTGCCACATCAAACAAATTATCTTGCAGCTTCCTCCCACCCTACCAGTGATAACAGAAGGTAGAAAATCCAGAACAAGCCTGATTCAAGTTCCCAGGTCTATCTAAAGAATCTGGAACCACTGAGATAATAACTTGCCCATTATCAAAGGAGCACTGTGTCCTCAGGATCTAGAGGGAAGTCACTGCATCTTGCCAAGAAATGTTGCCTCTGTCACAGGAGTGGCAGTCATCCCAGGGTATAGAAAAGCACAGACTCCAAGCCAGGCTTCAGCAGGAATGATGAAACCTTCTGGCAGTGCATCAAAACCAGCATGAGGCAAGAGGAAATCTCCAAACCTCCCAAACCTAGCAGGTTATGGCAAGCCACAGCATTTTTCTTTCTCCTACTTCCTAACTCTCTGTCTCTTTTTCCCCAAAGACTTTTTGAGCTAGGAACTTTTACACACTGCCAAAGGGAAGTCTCAAATTATACTAAAAAAAGTTGCAAAGGACAGGCTTCACTATGGGGCTGTAAAGAAGCTCAGGCAATCAATCCAAATCTTCCCTGAGTTGTCAGCAGCTACTATGCCCCTTTCAAAGAAAACCTAGGAATAAGGAATAGTGAGGGTTCTTGAAGTTGACATAAGACTTTTTCAAAGGGCTTCATCCCCTCCTCCCAAATACCTTGCCTTTATTTTGTATCTATTTATATGTGATTTTGTGGTTTCCCCAGGGAGAATGTAAGCTACTTGAGGACAGGGACTGATACTTTTTGGCTTTGTGTCCCCAGCCGAAAACATATTATTTGACATGTAGTAGGCCCTCAATAAATGCTTATTGTCTGAAAACATTGCAGCATGTTACTTCACAAAGGAACCTTTCAATCTAATCCCATTCATTTTAGAGATTAGAAAAGAGAGGCATAGAATGATTAAGGATCTTCCATACAAAGTCATCCACCTAGTTAGTGGCAAGCACAGACTAGAACTGTAGGACTCTTGTCACTAGTATATGATGCTTCTTGCCTTTACAAAACTTCAAACAAGAGCTGTCTAGTCCGTCTGCCCCTCAAGCATCCAAATTCTCATACCCTATCCCTCACTAAAAAGAAAATAAGGAAGAAACTTATTTTGTTTCTAAGAAAAAGTCCTTGTATGTATATCTTTTTGTCTGAAATATACTGTATAAATAATTATTCATATTCTGAAAGCAAAACAATTTGCCTATTTTCTCTCTATTCTCCAATCCATCTCATGTCACAGACAAGCAATATATGGCCCCTTTCTCTTTAAGGGCAATAAATTTCTTGCAAATTGTCACTTTATGCCTTTTTTCACTTTTTTCCAGATGACTTGATACGAACTTTAATAATCATTTTCTGACATTTTGTGATCCATGTTCTCTCTCCTATCCTCCTTTCCTCCTCCTTCCTTGAGGTGGCAGGTAATAAAAGTTACACATATGCTATCATGCAATATGTATTTCCAAGTCAGTCATGTTGTGAAAGAAGACACATCACTTAAGAAAAAAATTCATGAAGGAACTGAAAAATGGTATGCTTCAATTGGCATTCAGACTCCATCTGTTCCTTCTATAGCAGTGGATAGCTTTTTTTCATGAGTTACTTGGAGTTGTCTTGGATCCTTGCATTGCTGCTAACAGTTAAGTCATTCACAGTTGATCATTATACATTATTACTATTACTGTGTATAACATTCTCCTGGTTCTGCTTACTTCACTTTGCATCACTTCATATAAGTATTTCCAGGTGTTTTTATGATCATTTTATTTATCATTTCTTATGGCACAACTGTATTCCATTATAACCATATACCACAACTTGATCGGACAATCCCCAATTGATGGACATCCTTTTAGTTTCTAATTCTCTGCCATCACAAAAAGAGCTACTATAACTATCTTTGAACAAGTAGGTGCTTTTCCCCTATCTCTGATCTCTTTTGGATATAGACCTAGTAGTGGTATTTCTGAGTCAAAGGGTATGCACAGTCTTATGGCTCTTTGGGCAAGGTTCCCAACTGTACTCCAGAATAATTGCCTCAGTTCACAACTCCACAAAGGTTATATTAGTTTTCAGATTTTCCCATATCCCTCCAACATTTATCATTTTCCATTTTTGTTACATGAATAATTCTAATTCTGTATGAGGTAATACCTCAGAGTTGTCTTAATTTGCATTTTTATAATTAATAGTGATTTGTATCATTTTTTCATATAACTAAATCTATGTCCTTTTACAGGGCTGCTCTTGGGCCTCGCATAAGGCAATCAGTCACCAAAGTATGTTTCATCACTTTTCCAGACATTGTCAGGAAGATACTCCCCCACTTCACAGAAATAAATGTGAACACAATGAAAAAGAATTTTACTTTAACTACAATTTCAAATGAAAATAAACCACCACTCTGGGAAGAGTCTAGAATGTTAAATAAATAAAAAGAAGTAAACTAATAATACATAAGAAATAAATAAAACTGCTGTAAAACTTACTTATCAGTCTTAATAAATCAACAAGAAATATCTGCCCTGGTGCTTTTGGGTCATATTTACTTTCTTTCTTTTAAGTATCAGTTCCAAGGTAGAAGAGTAACAGTAAAGACTAGGTAACTGAGGTTAAGGGATTTGCCCAGGGTCACATAGCTGGGAAGTGTCAGAGGCCAGATCTGGACCCATGTCCTCCTGACTCTAGTCCTGGCTCTCTATCCATTGAGTCCACATATTTACTTTCACAGTACCAAATAACACGGTCTCAAATGCCTTAAGAGCTCACAATTATTTCAGTCCTGTGAGGTAAATTGGGTATTGGATTTCAATCATAACTGAACTTTTCTAGTTCTGAACAATAAGTCTCTACTTCATACAAGAGCCAAGAGTTAATGAATTCCTTTTCTTTTACCTTTTCACAGAGATAGAGATGGCTAATGAAAATGTAAGCCACTATTAGTTTTATCTCCCACCAACTCTTCTAAAAACCAGGAATCCTATTGTCCTTGAAGAAAGCGTTACTTCCAAATCTTCAATTCAATAAACATTTAAGGGTCTACTTTGTACAAAACATAGTGCTAGGACTCAATGATAGTAAACCTTTTAGAGAACAAATGCCCAAACTGCACCCTTACCCTACATGTGAGCCACCCCCTTACTCCAGATAGGAGAAGAGGGAAGTGCTCCCATTGGGCTGCTGGGCAGAGGGGTGGGTGATGGGAGAAATGTCCTCAGGCATAGCATGTGTTCCATAGGTTTGCCAACATGGTGCTAGGTGATGACACTTGAGAACTTTCAATCTAGCAGACTCCATGGTTTTTCCCTCTGGTACAAAAATGTAGGATGCTCTTAATCAGGTGATTACAAATAACTGTTCACTTACCAAGGGAGGTCCTCCCAGGAAAATGGTACCCTGCTTCTTAACAATAATACTTTCATCAGCCATTGCAGGGACATAAGCTCCTCCTGCTGTACACGATCCCATTACTACTGCTATCTGGAATCCAACACACACAAAAGACAAGCTATAAAATTATAATAATAGGCCTGAAAGGTAAATCAAAAGGCAGAATGGTGTCATCAGAATTGATGATCTAAAGACCCTAATTCTAATCTCACATTTGTTGCTACAACCAAAACAAGCTGATTAGGATCTATACCTCAATTTTAAAATGTAGGCATTTTCATTACTTACCTATGAAGATATGATGGTAGCAAAGATATTTTAATAACTGGAATGTCTTGGGATATAAAAGAAGAGATGTGATCACATTGAAGTGATGTTATTAAAGGAAAGATAGTGATCTAGGATAAGTGCTAGGAACTTTTCTCATAAAGAACTAAGATACATATTTAACTAAAAGTAATCCATAGGGAGGTCTGAGAGGGCTGAGAAGGAAGTCTGAAATGTAGGTCCCCACTCTGCAGCAAGTAAGTTATACACTATACAGAAGAGATGATTCTGGGCTAGAGGAAAAGGTATGATATGTTAATGAGCATGTATGTTAATGAAAATCTTGGGATGGGCAATATTTAAATTAAACTCTCAATTCAAAGAAGTTCTTGGGGCAAAATGCTTTGACTAGTTAATAATAAATATGAAGACTTCAGAGAAATATGTTAAAATGTGAGTGAATTATTGAAGAGTGAAGAAAATAGAGCCAAATTAACAACAAACAAAATATCAATAAAGTCAACATGGGGGGCAACAAACATTTGGCAAACTATAGTTGACTGTACCATATTGTCAAAATTAAAAAACATGACCCTGCTTCTGTCAAATATAGGTATAACAAATTAGTTGGTTTTTTAGGGAAAATATTTTCAAAAGGGTGTAGTTGAATGTTTGGAGGGGAATGTCAGCTGTTATTTTTTTAAAGAACAGTTTGTTAAAAGGGGATGTTTTCCCCTTGAGGAATTTCTCTCATATGAATAAACAGCCCTCAACTATCTCTCAAATAGTCTAGTTATCTTAAAAGCAAATTAAAACTGGCAGCAGAAGTTCTGGCTTACTGGACAGACTAACAAAATGAAGTTTGCAAAAGTTTCATGTCCCTCTGAACAAGGCACAAAATTGTTATTATATAAATACAAACTGTTATTATATAAAACTTCTTATTTCATTTAGTATAGTACAAAGAATAAATGAATGGTTGACTAACTGATAAGCAAGAGGGAGAAATTAATAATACAATGAATCACCTAACCACAGTTATTTTAAAATATGGGAAAGAATGTTTTGTTATTATGCCCATTATTTTTCCTTAGGGGCATGTAAATATCTGCTGAAAAAAGATTACAAAATGAAACCACAATGGTAATATTATTATAGACATGAAAAGTAAAAAATTAGATTTATTTTAAGTGGAAGAAGTCGACAGGAAGATTTTTTAACCTCATATGAGAAAAGTTATCATAAATGAGAGTAAAGAGGCCTCTCCAATTTATTCTAATGTGTACAAAAGAAAATTTCATGTTGAAATGTACCTTACTACCTGTCAAGATGCTTCAGTTAAGGAAAAAATAAAGGTCAGTAGAATTAAAGTACGAAATTTCATGCAATTAACCTGTTCTCCATTCTAGAACACTAGGTTCAGTTCAAAACATTCCATTACTCAAAAGAAGGAAAATTTGAGAAATTTGGAGAACTACCCTAATAATATAAGAGGTTAAAAGGGAATGATGTATGAAAAAAAAACAAGGAAAAGAACTAAGCACACAAAGCACAGCTAAGTGACAAATGGCAGGAAGGGAAAAAGAGAAGAGAAAAAACTGTCAGCAGGTTTTCAAAAGTAAGAGAAAAACAAGAGTGGAATAATTTGACAAAAAAAATAAGACTAAAAAGGAAAAAGAGGAAGCTAAATGCTTTCTCAGGGGAAAAATTTGTAAGATCTGCCATATAGTAGAAAAGTCACACAAATGAAAAATGAACAGATTACTAGAATATATATTTCAACATGTATTAAACCACACACCTAAGGCTACATCAAATGTCCTGCAAGACACATTTACTTCTCTAATCCCCATAATCCTAAAGTGTTTATGTCTATATAGCCAAAGGAATTTCTTTTGCTTTGACACCAGACAAAACAAAAATACTCCATCACTCAAATGGAGACAAGAGAAATGAAATGTCACTGCATAATTGATGAAAACTAAACAACTCAATAAAAATGTACGCCCAAATGCCCTTAGAGAGGAGTAGAACAAGCTCTGTTTAGAAGCTTTTCAAGAAAAAATTCTAAGTATATCTGTAATGTTATAATTATTTACACATTCAAAAGATGAAATTACATTATATATTTACCTATATGTCAATCACATATTTATCTAAATCACAATGGGGCTTTATACTAGACCAGGAATATAGGAGGAGAAATGATTTATTCAATTCAACAAATACTTATTAATGCCAATTATATCCAATAAGCACTTATGTTGGAAATTTCTTCCCTTCCTCACTCTCCATTTGCATATTGAAAAGTTTGTTTTTGTGATGATTAAGTTCATAATAAAAACAAGAAAATTACCTGTGAAATATTTCTAGAAGACATAATTGCTTGATTATAGAATATACGACCAAAATGATCTCGATCTGGAAATACTTCTGCTTGTCGAGGTAAGTTTGCACCTCCCGAATCAACTAAAGACAGTAAAGAGCAAAAGAAATGAGAGAAGTGCCCCTCCATCAAGGAAATATTTATATATACAGGAAACAGTTTAAGACATTAACACTATTTGTCACTGGCACTCAAGTTTGGACCTACTCTACCTTTCAACAATCTGCAACTATTGAGCTTCCCAACTCTCCTCCCTACTGCTTGTTCATACCACTAGATTTTTGCTCAGACCAGTCCCACCTAGAATGCCATTTCCTTCACTATTACCCATTCATCCTTCATATTCCAGCTCAAATCCCAATTGCTATATTATCCTAAACACTCCATCTCAAAGTGATCTCTTCCTCTTCTAAACTACTAAAGCAATTTTTGTCAAAATGAATCACTTGACAATTTTTGATTTGTGACCTCTTTAACTATGTTATGAATTACTAAGTAGTTTTTATTTTACTTTTCATGAATCTATATCTCTTTGTCCAGTTTCATTGAAAGTTCTAAGAAGGTAGTCTGTAGTTTACAAGTCTTTGCAGTTTCCTATATTACCCAGCACCTAGGGGCTTAGTAAATATTGGTTGATTTATTTGTGTTTCAATTTGTGGGGAGAAAAAAAATTTAATGGAAACAAAATAATAAGTGAGTAAAGATATAATAAAGTTAACTTTGTTCAACATATTCAAATAAGGCATAAAACAGGGAGATGTGTGCTCACCCAAGATATTACAAAGAAGCAGAGAGAATTTCAGAATCAGAAAAAACACACAGTGGCCATTTAGCCTAACCTATGTACAAAAAAAAAAAAAAATCCTTACTATATGATATCCAGGAAGTCCTCATGCTTTTGTTTCTAGATTTCAGTTGAGAAAGAATTCACTACTTTCAAGCCTGACCATTTTACATTTTTTGCTGTTGTTGTTGTCTAGTCATTTCAGTCACATCCAATTCTTTAACTCCATTTGGGGTTTTCTTGGCAGAGATACTAGAGAAGTTTGCATTTCCTTCTCTAGGTCATTTTACAGGTGAGGAAACAGGCAAAGAGGGTTAAGTGACTTGCCTACGGTTACACAGCTAGTAAGCATCCATCTGAGGCCATATTTGAACTCAGGAAGATGAGTCTTCCTCACTTCAGGTCTGGCATTCTATCCACTGTGCTACCTAGCTGCCCTTACTTTGAGATAACCCTAAATAAAGAATTTTTTTTTGACGTCCAGTCTAAAACTTCCACTTTTCAATTTCTCATTGCTTCTAGTTATGCCTCTTTCTGCTCTTAAAGGCCAAACAAAACAAATATAATCCCTCTTCTGTATTATTATTATTATTATTATTATTATTATTATTATTATTATTATTATTATTCCTATTGGCTCCCAAGGAGCATAGGGCCGCAACCATCTCTCACCAACGGACTCTGTTCTGGGCAACTTCCCCCAACTGTGCATCTCACGCCAATGGACTCTGTTCTGGGCAACTTCCCCCAACTGGGCATATCTTTGCCAGGTCTGTTTTGGCCTTCTGACTTTCCTCCTCCCTGGTGTGTTCCATATTTTTTTTTCATAGCGTCCTGACTGATGGAATACTGAATTGTTCTTTCCCAGAGTCTGGTATTGGAGATCTTTTCAGGCCATCTGATGTTCAAGATTTGATGTAGGCATCTGTTAACAAAGACCTGGAGTTTGTTGGCTTTTGCCAGCACGCGTCGTGGACTCTGTTGGAGAGCAATCTTCCAGACTAGGCGATCGTTGGTTTTGTTGGTTTAATGAGGTTGCAGTTTCTGTAGCAAGTGATGTTTTTACGAGGTGAGGTTGCTAGCCTCGCGCCCAACCCTCTTCCTTTTTCAGTCAGGCTTGGGACCCTCCTTGGCGGAGTTCTTCTGTATTATAATTCTTCAAAAAACTTGAAGATATTCCCTAAGTCTCCTCTCTTCTATCAACTGATCTTCAAATGGCCCAAACTAGAGGCCTTTCACCACGTTGGCTGCTGTACTCTGTACCTTCTCTAGTTTATCAATGCTTTCCTAAACCGTGGTGTGCCAAACTAAGTATAATGCCAGAGATTGCCGTAAGCAGAGCAGAGAAGTGAAAGATATACAGCAGAGTCCAAATTAAAAAGGTATTCTCTACAGGTAATGCTCCTGTTTGTGGGTAATATACAGAACACATAAAGCTCCAGAACGCTGCAGAGCCTCCTACATGAAATCCCTAATCACTCGAGAGTTTAATCTAACTATCCACACCAAGAAGAAACAAGAATTCCTATTTAAATACTTTGATATTTTACTAACAAATACAAAACATATTCTCAAAATATGGTTTATTTCCAAATTAAATTGCCACACTGACATTATTTTACACTGAAATAAAGACCATTTCTTTGAAATTGATGAAATGTATCAAAATTTTCAAAGACAGGTAAAAGATCTATTAAAGGACAATTCTCTTACAAATTAAAATGGAAAGATCAATACTAAGTAAGCCCTTATCGGGCACAGGAAGAAATTATGTGGATAATTTAGCACAAATCAATTAGAATTTTTCTAAGTTGGACTATGTTAACTCAAACTCAAACTAGGCTCATTTTAAATTTTATGTTAAGTTTATGTTTGAGCCCTTCAGATCTTAAAATGTATTGTCCTTTTTCCTACTCAGTTTATGTAAACTGGTATCAAAATTTAAGTCTTCTATTTGGAAATTTTAGAAGCTGGTGTATAAAAAATTCTCCCTCCCAACTCCATTTTTAAACTCTAAATTTTATTTCATTCTGTGTAAAAAAATTAAAACATATTTTTATAAGACCGGGACATACAGTTGGAGAGATAATCCATATAATTGGCCCATCACTTCCTTCTTCTTGAACAGATTCTGTGAATGAACTGAGCCCAGTCTAAACAAGAAAAGAATAAAAGGCTAAATAGCCTTTGTAAAACTGCAGAAGGCTTTAAAATGATCCCATGTATTTTCCTGAAACAGAAGCCTATCTTTTTTCAAGATCACTGTTCTTCCAGTAATGCTGTATGGTTCTATGTCATAGAATATCACATGCACAGAAGAAACAGTCAGGAGTCACCCAAAGGGTAACAGAGAAACACAGGGAAGGGGAATATAAGATGTCCTGAGAAAGACTGGAGGAAAAATATGGGCCATTTATATACGGGAAAAAACCATTGGGCAGTCAAGAGGGTTCCATTACATATCCACAAAACATCTTTCTATCTAGAGGAAGGGCCCAGGTCAGTAAATGGGCTAACCTATCATGGAGGATATCACCTATCCCACAGACTGTGTTGCAATCTATATCATCTGAGGGAGTGGTCCCATCAATGAGACCACAGACATCATTCACTCACTCACTCAAGCTATGGGTCAGCATATAAAGGATACAAAGACAGAAATGAAATTGTCCCTATCCTCAAAAAAATTACATTCTTTTGAGGAAAACATCAACACAGATAAATAAATACAAAATATACAACAAGGGGGGGGAAGTATATAGAATGCTACTGCTGGAGAGAAAAACAAAGCAATATATGTATCTATTATTATTATTATTATAGTGCAAAAGAAAGAGTGTTGGTCTTGGAATGAGAGGACCAAGATTCAAATTAGGGCTATGTCATTCACAACCCCCACGTGTTCTTGGACAAATCATTTTAACTTTATTGGGCCTCAGTTTCCATATCCTCAAAATAAGGGGGCTGGACCAAATAGTTCCTAGAGGTTCTTTCAGCTCTAAAATCTATGGTCCAATGACCTGACTTTCCTTTTATTTCCCACCTTTCTACCTTTGTTCACACAACTGGAAGAAACTTCAGGTGTAGACGTATAGAAATAATTAGACAATGAACTTTACCCAATTAAGTTATTATCCTACAAGATAACCCTAATGCCAAAGGAGAGTGGATCTAAGACTATCTTTTATGTGTGTGTGTGTTTATTTTTGTTTATATATATACACAGGCACTCACCAAAGGCTTCTCAATGGGGGAAATTAAAATACTATTGTCTGCAAGATGGGTAATACTAATCATTTAGCTTTATGATAATGAGCAAATATCTGTGAGAAAATGCATGCATACTAAAGGTAAATTAATTATTTTCAAGAAATAAGATGCCAGAGTCATTCAAAAACTGAGAAAGTCTACTCAAGATGGTATCAGTACTGTGTTTGCCAGCATGGGGATGAGTGGTAGAAGGAAAAGATCCCTTAGTTAAGTTACCAAAATTTACAAAGGCTACAGTAATGTGGCAGTCACTTTTAAAAGTTCCTTACATCTACAAAAGCAAGTAACAGACAAGTTTCTTATTTAAGAAATAAGTTTAATATACAATAATAACAACCACAATGTAAAGAGACTGACCACTAAAAGATAGCCCAACTGTGAATTACTAGAAAACCAAGTTGCCTGAGGACAGGTAAAATGATACATCACTCTCCTCATGGCAGAAAAGTGGGGAACTTTTAGAATAGAATGATGTATAGAATGTCAAATGTGGTCACTGTAGTATATATTTTGCTTAATTGTTTTTTCCTTTCACAAGGAAGGGTTCACTTTAGATATGAGAAGAAGTTTTGCTGGGAGAAATGACTGACAAAAAATAAAATTTTTCAATAAACTACATTTTTATAAAGTTATTTATAAAGTGTTTACAAGACAGGCAATGAACACTGAGAGGTTTACAGAATGATTTTTGACCCACAAATCTGCTCAATATATATTACTTACTCTAACAAACATGTTGATTTAAGATATGAAGAACTAGACCACTTACAAAAATACTGATGTGGAAACAAAATCTATAGCAGAGAAAAGGAATGGAATTTCAGATTTGTGTTTTATTGAATATGTTTAATAAATGACTTGTTTCAGCATTTTCACTGAATTAGGTAGGTGGCACAGTGGATAGTCAGGAAGACCTGACTTAGACCTCAGACACTTACTAGCTGTGTGACCCTGGGCAAGTCACTTAACCCTGTTTGCTGGTTTTCTCAACTGCAAAATAAGATGAAGAAGGAAATGGCAAACAACTCAAGTATCTTTGCCAAGAAAATCCCAAATGGGATCAAGAAGAGTCTGACACAACTGGAAAAACAACAGAAAAAGTAGCAACTGCCTCCCAGGGCTGTTGTGAAGATCAAATGATGTCATATTTGTAAAGGACTTGGCACATAGCAGATATTTAATAAATAAATGCTTCTTTTCCTTCTTCCCATCAGCAAATGTTCTAGTTCCCTTAAAATATTTATTGCCTACCATTGAAATTCTTGCTTCCAAAGTTCTTTCTAGCACCTTATTAGAAATCAGGGTTCAAAAATGGGATTATCAAAGATGGGTGATAGACATAGAGTGCAGATTAAGGCAAATTTTTCTAGGACATGGCCAATCCAGAAATTTGGTTTTGTTTGGTGATATATTTGTAACAGAGATTTTGATTTTTCTTGCTTTTTCAATGTGGAGAGGTGGAAACAAATGGGGAAGGAGGTGAGAGGAAAAGAAGGCAAATCTTTGGAAAAAATACAATTTAATTTAAGGTTAAAAAAAAAGGAATAAGAGTTCTATGCAAATACCTGCTGCTGATGAAATAAATAAATGATATGGCCAAACTAAACATATTTCTTAATCACTTTTTAATACTAAAATCTTAGGCTTGTCAAGCATTCAGATGAGGAGTTTTTAATCTGGCTAGATGCTAGACCTGGAGTCAGGAGGATTCATCTTCATGAGTTTGAATCCAACCTCAGACACTTACTAGATATGTGACCATAGGCAAGTCACTTAAACCTTAATTTCCTCATTTGTC
Organism: Gracilinanus agilis; assembly: GCF_016433145.1. Taxonomy (NCBI): domain Eukaryota; kingdom Metazoa; phylum Chordata; class Mammalia; order Didelphimorphia; family Didelphidae; genus Gracilinanus; species Gracilinanus agilis. Next base: position 334,154,522 of record NC_058130.1, on the reverse strand, counting down.
AATTAAGTTAGAGAAGGAAATGGTGAACCACTCTAGTATCTTTGTCAGGAAAACCTCAAATGGGATCATGAAGAGTTAGACTGAAAAATTATATTTTAATATAACTGGTTTCCTTTGTAGTCTTTTATATTGTATTTTATTTATTTAAAAATAATATTTTAAAAAGGGATCTACCGAACCCCTGATTTGGAGCTTAACAATGTACATTTTCAATAATCTGAGTAGCAAAAGCCTCATCAGATTAGAAAATGAGGGGATGTCCCTTGATTGGGAAATGGCTAAACAAATGGTGGTACATGATGACAATGAATACTATTGTGCTATAAGGAATGATTTCTATAAGAACTAGAAGGACCTCCATGAACTGATACAGAGTAAAATGAGCAGAACCAGAAGAACAATATATACAGTAACTGAAACATTTTGGGACCATCAAAATTTGCTACTAATAGCCATTGATCCAGGATAATCCCAAGGAATTTCTGAGAAAGAATGCTATCCACTTCTAGAGAAAGAACTGTGGGGGTAGAAAGGCAGAAGAAAAACATATGATTTATTACTTGTTTATATGAGTATATGATTTGGGGTTTGGGTTTTAAAAGATTACTCAATCACAAAAATGAATAATATAGAAATTGGTATTGAGTGATAATACATGTGTAACTCAGTGGAATTGCTTGTCAGATCCAGGAAGGGGGAGAGAAAAGGCGAGGGAGGGAACATGAATCATGTAATCATGGAAAAATATTTTTAAATTTAATATATAACAAAATAAAAATAATTTTAAAATAAATTATATATTTTTTTAAATCTCATCAGGCTTTAAGAGTATCAGCAATTAGAAAGTTAATGACTTCAGTCATTCACTCAACAATCACTGAGTATCTACTATGTGAATGGCACTGTGCTGGATGTTGTTGGGAATAACATGAAAAATATGACCCAAATTCCCTGCCTTCATGGAGCTAAAAGTCTCAGATGGAAGATAAGGAATGCTCACAAATAACTATAAAATAATATGAAAGTCAACTAAAGGGAAGTACCAATGCTAAGACAGAGTAAAGTTAGATATGAAAGAAGGAAGAAATCAGAAAAGTCTTTGTGGAGGAGAAGATTCAGAATGCCCCACGCTGATGGAGGCCAGTGTTTCAGAAATCTCCACTGACAGTAACATAGATATGTGGACTCTTTAATCTGAATTTTTCTTTCATTTACATTTCTGAATATTATTCGTGATCTCACTGTTGCTGACTTACCTAAGTACAAGCAAGGGAGCTTGTTTTCCAAGGCAATTTCTTGGGCACGTAAGTGTTTTTTCACTGTCACTGGGTAATAGGTTCCACCTTTGACAGTGGCATCATTGGCAACAATTAGGCATTCCACTCTGAAAGGCACAATGTCAACAGAACATCAAAAGTTTCTGTAAAATTAAAGGCCAATTTCACTTTATCATTACAGGTTATCCTATCACTGCTATTCATTTCAATTCAATAATTACATATTAAATGCCTCTGCCCAGGCCCTCCCTTAGACCTAGAATGGCAAATGTATTCTCTTCTATTTCTGTCTTCCCCAGAGAAGTGAAGCTCCTTGACAAAAGAGACTTCATCCTTCTTTGTAAGTGTATCACCAGGACCTAGCATGGTATAAGTACTTAATTAATGTTTATTTACTGACTGAAAAAAGTGCCTATTATATGCAAGATATGATAAGAGTAAAGGTTAGAAAGAAAGAGCTTTCATGTCCATGCTCTCAGAGGAACTTAATGGAAGGCAAGGACAACAATATAATTAAAACAACAATAATATTTCATATCTACATAACATTTTAGATTTATAAAACACTTTACATATGTAATCCCAGTTGATTCTCACAAAAATCTCATCAGGTTGCTGCTACTGCATCTTCATTCTACAGATGAGGAAACTGAGATTAAGCATGGTTAAAAGGCATGCCCAGGGTCACACAGCTGGCCAGGGATGGGGCTAGGGGGCCCACAGGGCAAGAAAGTCATTTTGGCTGAACTAGAGTACAAGTAGGAGAATAATGTAAAATATAATAATAAGATAGATTGGGATTAGATTATAAAGGGATTTAAAATCCAAACAGAGGAGTTTATACTTGATCTTAGAGAAAAAGGAGAGCCATGGAGCTTATTGAGTAAAAAGGGAATAACATGGTCAGATTGGGTATTGGGAAAATCACTCTGATAGGATTGTAGAGGAAGGACTGGAATATGGAGGGGCTGATGATAGGAGACCAGTTAAGAGACTATTGAAACACTCTAGGTAAGAGGTGAAAGAGCCCATATTAGAGGGATAGCTATGTGATGGGAGCAAAGGAGATATTATGAGAGATGTTGTGGAAAAAGATAATATTTGGCAACCAACTGTAGATGTAGGGTGAAGGAGAATGAGGAGTCAAAGGAAATGCTGGGGTTGTAAATTAGATTAGAAGAATGGTGGTGCCCCCAAAAGAAATAGTTAAGTTTGGGAGAGGAGAGAATTTGAGGGAAGAGTTTTATTGTGAATATGCTGAGTTTGAAAGACTTACGGAATATTCAATTAGAGTCTAATAGGTAGCTTATTATATGAGATTACAGTTTAGGAGAGAGTAATACTGAACAGACACAGATTTGGGAGTTATCTGCATAGAAATGATAATGATTTCCATAGAAGCTGACAAGGTTACCAAGTAAAAAAATAGAGAGAGAAGAGAGCCCAAAGTAGAGACTTGAGTTCACCTACGGTCAGAGAAAGCAGGGTTAACATGGATGATGAAAGAGTAGTCTTGAGAAGAAACCCTTAGGCAGTTAGGAAGAGAATCAAGAAAGAAGAGTGCCACAAATATTTAAAGAGGAGTACCCAGGAAGAGAAGGTAGTGAAAAGTATTAAATGTTGCACTGAGGTAAAGAAGGACTAAAATCTGATCAACCAACAGATGTAGCAATCAAGAGATTATTGGTAACATTGGAGAAAGCAGTTTCTAATTAATGATGGAAGTTAGAAGCCAGACTGCAAAAGTCAGAGAAGGGAATGAGAGAAGAGAAAGTGAAAGCAATGAAGGTAGAGCTTTTCCCCAAAATTTAGCTATGAAAGGGAAGAGAGATCTAGGAATTTAGCTCTAAGAGGTTAAGGATGGAGGACATTTGGGTATATTTATAGGTACCAGGGAAGAAGCAGATAAGATAAAATCAGTAGATAAGAAGAGAATGAATAGGAAGGATGAGTGGATGTCCATGGGAGCCATCTTCAAGACAAGCCAGCAAGATAAGATAAAAGGTGCATCAATCAATCAACAAGCATTTATTAGAAGACTACTATGTGTCAGAGCACTGTACTAAGTGCTGGGGATAAAAAGATGAAAGTAAGACAATTGATGCCCTCAAGGAGCTTACATTCTATTGAGAGGTACAACCTATTTGCAGCTATATAAATACATGCACACAAAATTTGGAATGATTACACTGTGGTAGAGATGAATAACTAGAGTGACGCGGGACTGTCTTCTTTAATAAAGTGGCACTTTTCCAGAGTCAGAGACTCCATATGGTAGAGGTGAAAAAATGAGAGCATTCCAGGCATGGTGGTAGCATAAGACAGAATATATGGGGAACAGCAAGTAGGCCAATTTATCTCAAATGTGGAAATGTGAACAGGAATAATGTACAATCATTCTGGAACTAAAGGATGGAGGCAGTCAGTGTAGGTGTTTTGTGTTTATCCTAAAGGTGACAAGAAATCACTGAAGATTCCTAAATAGGAGATTTATCTGGTCAGTTCTGTACTTTTGGAATAGCAATTTGGCAGCTGTGGAAGATAGACTGGAGGGGAGAGATTGAATGAAAAAATGCAGGGTATCTAATCTGGTCTTCCACTGCTAATTCAGATTAGTATGAAAAAATTATGGAGAGGATTAGGACAGCAAGTTAATAGTAGAAACTGAGTGAACCATACTGACTCCATCTTGTGACAATTCAGGAGCTGGTTTAGTTCCCTTTCTATTCAGTTATAAGCATAGTCAAATTCTGTCCTGTGAGAAAACTTAATCCAGTTGTGAGAATTGAGAGAAAACCTCAGTGCATTGTTTGAAGCCAGTCATGCATGGCTGAGAAATTGGACAACCTAGGCCTGCTGTTTAGAAACCCTTAACCAAGAACCTAAGTTATGTCGACCAGAAAGGCAGTCAGATACTGTAAAAGATGGGGTACCAGGGATGTTAAAATGTGACCTAAATGGTTTGTGGGTACACACACTGGGTTGAAGGAGACAGGACCAAACAGGATAGGGAGACCAGGGTTCACTGCTAAGCTTGTAACTGCCAAGAATGGCAGTTAGGCCAATGGTCACCCAGCTCACCACTAGGCCAGGGACTATGGAACCAGCACGCAAGGTAAAGGTTTTTAACAGTTTAATTGTGAGTAACTAAAATAAAGATGGGATTAGGGGATTCTGCGCTTGAAAACCTAAAGGGCAAATCACATGGACAAGGGGAGGACTTGACTACTCTAATCTAATTGACCTAAGCCAAGCAGGGACCAAAAGAGCAGTACCGGAGTCACTGGGAAGGCTGCTTCAAACCTGGTTCCCGCCAGGTTTGACCAGCACAGCTAAAGGGCCTGAGGGTGGCTTTGAGGGTTCTCACACGGTAATCCAAAGATGATCACAGGATGTCAAGAGCCAAGGTGGTCCAACGTACCCAAGTAGAGAGAGTGTGCTTGAGATGCTGTCCACCAGATCCCAAACCCCTTCTCCACTTGGTGCAGCTCTGTAGGTCTTGTCTACTTGCTGAAAGCCTCCACCACCCAGGATCCCAGGGAATCTTTTTGCAGGTTTTCCTTAACTCTGAGATCTCCCAGGGCTAGCAACAGTTTGTGCCAACCACTAATGGAGTCTCTCTCAGAGCACAAGCCCTACTTCCTGCTCCTTCATTCCATCTTGGAATCCTCCAGCCCTTCCTGCTAGGTCCAACACTATTGCTAAATAAATTACTAAATAAACCCTCACAACAATACTAAGACTGCTATAAGGAGCTTTCTCATAACAGTACATCTCAAGAAAACCCCATATCTTATGCAAAAACTGTCCCCATATTAATCAATCAGTTACTGTTTCCATGTACCTTTGTTTACATATACTTGGGAAGAAGTGAGATACCTCTTTTCCTGACTTCAGGGAATTGTACTTGCTCTCTCTCCTAACATGGAAAATCCCTCATCTTTCATCTGATTAGAAATCAGATTACCTAATGTTACATTGTTTCTTTTTAATTAATTGGTCTTACTGATTAATTGTTTTTAATGTATAATAGTCTATCTCCCTTTGTATTTGGGGTGCAGCCCTAATCTGAGAAAGAACTTTGGTCCTGATTTGTTGGATAATTGGCATTCATTGCTTAATAAATTAATAAGCTCAGAAGATCAAACCTTTGTTTCCTCAATCAATCCATCTTTTGCTTGTTACTCTATAGAAAGGAAAGAAGAATTTTGAGATGCAAATACCTTTTGTTTTGAAAGAATCTCTGGTTGACATAAATTCTACAAATCTATGGAAAGCAAAGTCCTAGATATCTTGACCCCATGAAAATTTTTTTTCATGAGAACCTATACAGTAGAATCCACATAGTGTCCTTACCCTGAAACTCGGCCAATGCCCGTAATAATTCCGGCTGCTGGGACTTCTTCTTTACCATACAACTGGTAACCTGCAAACTGAGAAAACTCCAAGAATGGAGATCTGCAGGGAGGAAAGGGATGTAACATAAATTACTGTCACTAAACAAGGGTAACACGTAAAAAAAAATTCCAATGTAATAGGAATTTTTAATTGCTACTCTTCAAATATATGCCTTTAATATATTATAAAGAAACTTCATAGATCCAAGCTTTTGGAATAAGAACTATTTAACAAAAACTGCAGGGAAAATTGGAAAATGGTATGGCAGAAGCTAGGTATAGACCAATATCTCACAACTTATGCCAAGATAAGATAAAAATGGATATATGATTTAGATATAAAGAGTGATACCATATGTAAATTAGGGGAATACAGAATAGATTACCTGGCAAATCTTTGGAGAAAGGAAGAAATTTATGACCAAATGAGAGTATAATATACAAAATGAATAATTTTGAACTTAAATTAAAATGCTTTTGTACAAACAAAACTAATGTAACCAAGATTAGAAGGGAAACAACAAACTGGGGAAAAAATTTATAATAAATGTCTCTGATAAAGGTCTCATTTCTCAATTTTAGAGAGAATTCTTTAAGTCAAATTTATAAAAATATAAGCCATTCCCCAACTGACAGTCAAAGGATATGAATAGTCAATTTTCAGATGAAGAAATCAAAGCTATCAATAATTATATGAAAAAATGTTCTAAATCACTCTTAATTAGAAAAATGCAAATTAAAAAATAACACTGAAGTACCATCTCATACCTAGCAGATTGGCCAATATGGAAAGTGGTAAATGCTGGAAGGGATGTGGCAAAATTGGGTAATTGTTGGTGGAGTCATTAACTGATCCAACCATTCTGGAGGGTTGGAACTATGCTCAAAGCAGGGGTCAGCAACGTATGGCTCTCTAGCCATATCTGGCTCCACCTCCCAACTGGCCAGTCCGGGCAGAGCCCCAGGATGTGCCCCAGGGAGCCCTTCAGCCCCCACCCCATATTCCAGTGCCTTCCCCCTCCATCTCCTTCCACAGGCGTTTATGGCTCTCACATCCAAAAAGGTTGCCCAAAGGGCTATAAAACTGTGCATACTCTTGATCTGGTAATACCAGTCCTGAGTCTGTATCCCAATGAGATAATAAAAAAGGGGAAAGGACCTACTTATACAAAAATATTTATAGCAATTCTTTTTGTGGTGGCAAAGAACTGATAATTGAGGGTATGTCCATCAACTGGGGAATGGCTGAACAAATTGTGGTACATGCTGGTGGTGGAATACTATTGTGCTATAAGAAATGACAAGCAAGATGATTTCAGAAAAAGCTGGGAAAATCTGCAGAAACTGATGCAGAGCAAAATAAGCAGAACTGGGAGAACACTGTACACAACAATAGCAACACTGGACAATGATTATCTGTGAAAAACTGACTATTCTCAGCAATGCAATGATCTGGGACAATCCTGAAAGACTTATGCCAGGAAATGCTATCCACCACCAGAGGAAAAAACTGTTGGACTCCTCTTTTCATATCAGTGTATTTATGGTTTTATTTTGGGGTTTTGGTTGTGTATGAGTTTGTTCTTACCACAATAACCAATATGGAAGTATGTTTTGCATGGCAATAAAAATAAAACTTTAAAAAAAGTAATTTCCAAATGAAAGTAAGAATTATAATTTATTTGTTAAAAAATCAATTATAATAGAAATGAAACCCCACTAAGATTAATTAGACAATTAGTAAACATGTAGTAAGCAACTATTTTGTCCTAGGAAATGTGCAAAATGTAGGGATACAAAAAATGGAAAAAATCAGTCCCTGTTCTCAATTATACCACAAAGCCAACCATTTCTAATAACAATATGAATTAGGAGACACTTAAAAATATACTAACCCTGGATCTAGGAGTCTGTTGATTCTTTCTCTAGGTAATAGTTTTCCTCTTGATAAGTGAAGTTTCCGTGCTTTCTCCCCACCTCCTATGACAATTAAATCAGTCATTAGCATTATAATAACTGCCATTTATATGGCTCTTTAATGCATGCAAAACACTCAACATCTATTTTCATTTGATCCTCACAACTGACTCCTCTATAAAGTAGGTACAGGTAAAATCTTCTTTTTTTACACATGAGAAAAATGAAGTGAGGCTTAAAGATTTTAAGTGACTTGCGCTTGATAATGCACCCAGTGTCAGATGTAGAAATGAAACCCAAATGAACCCCCTTCTGCTTCTATACTGCCTCTCCCCACAATAGAGTAGATCCTTCAGGCTACTGTCTATATTTAATATAGTATTTTAGATAAAAACCTAATGGTTCTTTTTAAAAGCTTAAGATATCTCATAGGGAGATGGTTAATACTGGCAATTACTTCTTTTTATTATAAACTATTGGCTTCTGAAGTTCACTGTAATTTCTCCACTACAATGGAAAACCAAATTTTCCAACATATTTTTTGCCTTCTTCCCCTGTAATACCTTTGCATTGAAATCAGAGAGTAATATTTCACATATATATTATGTATATATGCATGGATATTTGAGATATGTATATATGCATGGATATTTGAGATATATTTTGACATATTTTATATATGTGTGTATGTGAATATAAGAGAAAGAGAGAAAAAGAGAGAGAGTGTGTGTGTGTGTTTGCATATGTGTGTGTAAAAAATGGTGATTTCATTTGGAGGGTATGATAAAGTTTTTCAAAGACTTACTTTACCTCCTTGTCCTCTTAGAACCAATGTTGATAGATAATCTGCAATTACTTTTTTGGTGGTTCTTTTGCAAATGTTTATCATGAACACTCAGGACATGAAAGAATGTTTCTTCTAAGTCTTTGGATGTATAATAAAAACAATTCCATTAACTTCTCTAGCCTAAGGGCAGCCTGTGAGCTATTCCTCCACTATAACTTCCTTTTGCCTTCTGATTTCACTTATGCCAAGAATATAAAATTTGATATGACTCAGGTCCTCTTGTTGTTGAGTTACTGGTCTCTGGAGAAGAATCTTACTTTTGAAGTTCTAAAAGCTAAGTTAAAGCTTCTGCAAAGTCTCAAAATCACACAACTGTTAGCACAATTTTCTCCTTCCTACCACATCCTTACAGAAACAAAAGGAAACTGTACAGAGGTCCATTTTATATTCACATGAAGCTAACAACTTCTCAAAATATGGGCCTATATTTCTTCTCTAAGTCAAAATCCTAGAAAAAAATGACTATACTTATTGCCTCTGCTTCATCTCCTCTGATTTCTCAAATTTCTCAAGTTTTTGGCTTATAATCTACCAAACTGACACATCTCTCTCTCCAAAGATATCAATGATGGCTAAATCCAAGGACCTTTTCTCAGGTCTGATCTTCCTTGATTTCTCACTAGTATCAGATACTGCTATCTACCCTCTCATCCTACCAGGGTTTTGGTAACCTTGCACTCTGAGTTCTCCTCTCATCTATCTGGCCCACTTCTGTTTCTTGACTGATTCATTATGTACATCTCCCCCACTAAGTGAATGCCCAGGAAGGTTCTGTCCTGAGAGTTAGAGCAGTAGAGTGGCAAGTGTGCTAGTGCTGGAACTGCAGTCAGAGAACCTGAGTTCCAACCTCAGCTCTACCATAAATTGGCTGTGTGACCTTGGACAAATCATTGAATCTCTTCAGGATTCAAATGTCTTCATCTCTAAAATGAGAAGACTGGTGATCTCTAAGGAATCTCCTCCAACTCTCAATCTATGACTTCTGATCTTTTCTCTCTTTATATCTTCTCTTTCGGAAATCTCATAAACTCTCAAGGATTCATTAATTATCTCTATGCAGATGATTCCATACACCTATATATCCATCTCTATTTTCTCAGGCTCTCAGCAGCACCAACTGCCTATTAGATTTTTCCAGCTGGATATATCTCTAGTTCAACATAACTCATGATCTCTCTTTCTCTCAAAACCTGCACTTCTTCCTATTTCTGAAAAGGACATTATCATCCTTTCAAACACTAAGCTGCACAAACTCAGAATCATCTGTGACTCTGATCATTTGTTAAGTCTTGTTGATTCCACCATAACATCTGTTATATTCATCCCCTTTTCTCTGCTCACAGATACTACCATTTCAGATTCACATTATCTCTCATCTGGACTATTATAACATAACCTCTCCCTGCCTCAAGTCTCTCCCCTTCTCTATTCAACTGCCAAAGCAATATTCCTAAAGCACAGATCTATGCCACTCTACAATTCAAGAAGCTTCAGTGGTTTTCTAGTTCCTATAAGATTAAATATGCACCCCTCTGTCTAACACTAGAAATCCTTCATAAAAGGCTTCTGGCCTATCTTTTCAGATTTATTGTCCATTATTCCACACACTGTGCAACTGGCCACACACTGTACAACTCTAGTCCAACTGGCCTACTTTCCATTGCCAGTACTTGACACTTCATCTCTCACATCTATGCCATTAGAATACAGGACTATACTCAATTTCTGAAGGCTTTCCCTGCTCACCCCTGCCTCCAAAATCTTTTAGATTCCTTTGAAGTTCTCAGCTCAAGTGCCACCTCCAACAGAAGTGCCTTTCCTAATTCCTTCACATTTTCTAATGCCCACTCCCCTATTCATTTGTACATATTGTATTGATTGATCTATGTAAACAGTGTTTCTCTCTAAAAGAATGTAAGCTCCTTAAACGAGTACAATGCCTTGCACATAGAAGACATTTTTAATAAATGCTTGTTGAATGAACAAATTTTCTTTGTGGTCAAAGAATTCATCATGTAAGTGATATTTAAATAGGTATATGATTTGAGGTTTTGGTTTTAAGATTACTCTATTACAAAAATGAATAATGTAGCAATAGATATAGATATCAAGTGATAACATTTGTATAACCCATTGGAATTGCTTGTCAGCTCTGGGAGGAGGGAGGGAAGGGAGAGAATATGAATCATGTAACCATGGAAAAATATTTTTAAAATTTGAAAAATTTTAATAAAAAAAAAATACAAGTGAAAAGACTCCATATTTAGACTGGTCCTCAGAAAACAGACACAGTTTGTTGTTAGGGTTATACTCAAAGCCTTAGTAGCTGGTAGAAAATGCCAGAATCTGTACTTTGCTGGCATAATCTCTGAGAACTCCAGGCCACTTCATACCTTGGTAAGATATTATGATGAGGCAATGCACTTAGGTGCTGCTAATAAATATTTGTTAACTGATTAGCTGGAAAAGCGTTCCTTTTAAGCCTAAATTCCTCAGTGGAATTAGGTAGCAGATCTAAAAGACCACTATCCTTCTTAAATTGTGAACTTCATAAAGGTCAAAATATATGGTAGTTTAGATAAAGTCCAATAAAAAATCCTCTTTCAAGAGATAACCAGAATTTTTTTGGTCTCCCTATAACCACAATGCTGACATATAAAATGGCAATTCAGCAAGCAATAAGCATTAATATTATATGCTTAGCATGTCAGTAAATGAAATTAAATAAAATGCTTAGCTCTAGGGCTTAATAAGGTTTTATTAATAATAAAGTTACAAATAGTTCCTTAAGTAAGTCTTCAAAAAGCAAACCTACAGGCTGAAACATAAGAGACTGTAAATTTAAAAGGAAAGCTGAAACAAAGACAAAAATGACAAAACTGAGGGAGGAAAAGTAAGGGGTAGAGAGAAGAAGAGAACAAAAGTTGAGGAAAAGTTAACCATTCTTCAGAATACTTTCCATTTAACAAAACTTCCCATCAACAAAAACATTTTAGTTCTTTATTCTTAAGTAGCACCTTGAAACTTTTTTTTTTTATTTTAAACCCTTAACTTCTGTGTATTGACTTATAGGTGGAAGAGTGGCAAGGGTAGGCAATGGGGGTCAAGTGACTTGCCCAGGGTCACACAGCTGGGAAGTGTCTTGAGACTGGATTTATACCTAGGACCTCCAGTCAGCACCTTGAAACTTTGATATTTATCAACTATTTTTTTAATTAACAGGGAAAGTTTTATTTTGAAATTAGAAAACACATGTCTTGCAGTGATAGAAAAAAAGGGGGAAAGCTAAAATAAATTACACTAAATGTGTGTATAAAGTAAAATACAAAATGCTAAAAATGAAATAGGAACCTCACAACCTTCTCAACTACCACCCCCCAAAAAAAGTTGATAAATTACAACTATTTAAAGGCCATTAACTGTAGCAGCAATAAGGAAAATCATAAAGTAAGTAAAACATATCTCTCCCATTTTATATCATATCATCCTTTTTCCCTCTTTTGGTGTCCATTCATATCTAGTTTTGCAGATTTCTTCACCCAATTTTGTGAAGCCTGGGTCTGCTCTCCCCACAAGTGTTTCATATTCCTGTCCAAAAGACCAAATAATAAGGCAAAACTATGGACAGGTTAATGGGCTAATGACCCATCCTAAGTAATATAGTGTATTTAAAATTAGCAGGGTTTGGTTTTTTGTTTGTTCATTTGGAGACCATGATTTATTCCAAAGTAGAGGTTATAAAGGCATAGCGTTTGAGTTAGAAGACCCCTTGGAGGTCATTCGGTCTAACATTCACTTTACATGTTAAATGTAAGAGAGAACAGAAACTCACAGAGGAATGGTAACACAAGTAATTGACTTCAGTTCCTACAACTCCAATAGCATTCTTTCTAGGGCAAGGCATTGCTTATAAGTAATTCAATAATATGGCAAAATGAAGTGGCAGATGGATACCTCTTCAAATTATATCATAAAGACACCTCTTACTCTACCTAGGAATAAGTCAGCCTTTAAAAAAATTGTATTTCTTTTCCGACCAATAAATGAACATTTATCAAGTACATGTTACAAAATAAGTTCTTTTTGAATAGAGATTGTTTCATTAATTATTTTTGTATCTCCAGCACCTAGCACAGTACCATGGCAGGCATTTAAATGCTTGTTGATTAACTGACTCTGATATAGTGTGCCAGGCCCTTGGTATACAAAAAGCAAAATCAAAAACTGTTCCTGCCCACAAAAAGCTTACATTCTATTGAGGGAAATAATGCATAAACATATGAATAAATGCAAAACATGTAAAAAGTACAAACTATTTTTGGAAGAGAAATATTAGAAACTGAGGGAAATTAAGAATGGCCTTATATAGGACTAGTAGCACTTTATCTGAGCTTTTAAGGAAGCTAAGTCAAGAGTTAGGAGGGAGCACACCAAAGCCAGGGTAAAGGGACAGAGAAGGAAGACAGGGCTTTCTGAGTGTAGAAGAACAAAGAGACCAATAAGGTTAATACACAGAGAATGTGAAGGAAGATAAGATAAAAAAAAAAAAAGCTTGGAAATAAAGTCTAAGCAGAAATTATGTAGGGTTTGAAATACCAAAGAGAGAAATCTGATCCTAGGAACAACAGGAAGTCACTTCAACTTTTGGGCAGGGGGGAAACATGGTCAGATTTGTGCTTCAGGAACATCACTTTGGCAAGCCTTCAGAGGATGAATTAAAAAGTCAGAAAATTAGATTTTAAAATAAAATAAGTATTGCTATATTTACCTAGTCGGATATGCTCTGTTCGCTCATGAAGTTCAGTTACTAGAGCTTTCATTCGTTCATAGTTTTCCTAGAATGAAGGGGGGAGGAGGAAAGAATTAAAAAGTTATGGGGAAATAGATAAAAGGTCAAAGAATATAATTCTAAGTAATAGTAGTAGATAACATCATCATAGCATTCATATAGCTTTATGAATTTTAAGTTTACAAAGTTCCCATTTGATCTTTATAACAACCCTCTGAAGTAAGCGCTATTTATGCCCCTTTGCAGATGAGGAAAATGACACTCAAAGAGCTTAAATGATCTGACCAAGTTCAAACAACCAGGAAGGCAAGATTTGAACCCAGGTCTCCCTGATTCCAAGTCTGCTGCTGTCTTCATTGTACCACACACCTAAAGAAAATCATTAAAATAATTACAAACTACAATAACAACCACCTTATGAAAGAATGCTCCAAATCACTAATAATAAGTGAAATATAAACCAAAAGAACCATATCATTTTTCTTTCTCCCTGAAATATCCTTCCCTTTCATTCTCTTACTACTGCACTAAGATAAGTTATCATTTAGTCATATGGATAAAAGGCTTTGTTAAACATGCCACAGTTTACAAGGTGATAGTGTGTGTGAAGTGAATCATAATCAAGGACTTGAAAGGACCAAATGTGCATAACAAAACAATTTATAGTTATATAGTGCTTTAAGGTTAACAAAACATGTTTCTCATACATACACTGTGAGGTAACTAGTATGTTGTCCCCACCTTACATATAACTAACAGGTACTAAAAGGTTAAACAATCTTGTCAGGGTCATTCAACTAGTAACATTTAGTAAATATCAGAGGCAGCACTTATTTTAGATCTCCTTATATCACTCGACATCATACCACAGTGTCTCTTGAAAGGCTCTAGAAGGATAGGTAAGAAGACTGAGATAGAGTGGTGGAAGAAAAGGTCAGAAGTATTTTTCCAAAGACATAAAAAGGCAAAAATCAGTCCCTAAGGGGTGAAAGAGTTAAAAAATTGTAGTCAGAAACTAAAGAGCAATCTGAAGTGGACAGGAGGCCAGAAGGCTGAAGGGTAGAAAGTATGTTCCAATTACATATTAAATAAACCTGTTCTTGATGAGTACAAGCCCAGATGGTCAAAAGTATGAATCAAGGGCATAACAATATATTTCCATTATCCATTTAATAGCCCCACATAACACCTAATTAAAAAATTTTGCTTTTCCACTAAGGCAAGAGTGATGTGCAAGACCACCCGCTGTGAAGTTGACTGATCTCTGGGGTGGCTTGCATGAACCCCACCCTCATTCAGAATTGGATTGGGGTGCCCAATACCTCCTCTTATAGGGAAGTCTTGTCCCCAACTCCTGTGGGGTGGCACGACCATCCAGGTCACCCAGTTTTGGGGTGACACCCCCTCAAAGTCTCAGCAGCGTATATTTGGCAGGAGTGGAGAGATAGAAGAGAGTCTCACCTCATAGACTCTCTGTCTCTCTCCTCCATCCCCAACACTGGTGACTGGGTCTCTTTATTATTATAAAGGGAAATGTTGGGGAAGAAGTATCTATTTGTTACATGTGATCATTTTACCGTTTTTAAGAAAGGGGAAGACTGGGGCCCTGTCTATAATGCTTCTCCCGGAATGATAAAACAGTTTCTTACATTCAAGGAGGTACTTTGATTCTTAAGAAATCTGCTCTCAGGCAAATCATTTACTCTCCAGGAGATATTCATAAAATGAGAAGATTGCAATTTGATGATTTCTTAGGTTCATTCCAACTCTAATTATTATGAGGTCCTGGGTTTGAATCTGAACACTTTTTGACCCTGGGACAGCCATTTCTTGCCAATTGCCCAGCCCATACCACTCTCTTCTGCCTTGGAACAGATACTTAGAAACAATTCCAAGACAGAAAGTAAGGGTTTAAAAAAGAAGAAGAAATAGCTTAGAAGAAAAAGCATTAAGCATTTCCTAAGTAATGGCATCCCTGAAAACTAGAAGAGATCAAATACAAGTCAATGATTTTGTTAGATAGAAAGAAATGCTAGCATAAAATATAAGAAAATTTCAGATATTTATATCAATAACTACTAACCTGAAAAGTATCAAGAAGAGATAATTTAAGAATCACTGAACTCCCTGAAAATCATGATTTTTAAATAAAAAATCTTGGACACTCTGGCAGAAATAGCGATTGCTTATAATGGTAAACCAAAAAACTGTATTGGCCTAGAGCAGTAGTTCCCAAACTTTTTTGGCCTACCGCCCCCTTTCCAGAAAAAAATATTACTTAGCACCCCCTGCCACATACTATCACCACCCCCTTACAGTTATTCACCACCCCCAAATGCTCCTGTGGCCATCACCGCCTCCCTGGATCGCTGCAGCACCCACCAGGGGACAGTGGTGCTCACTTTGGGAATCACTGGCCTAGAGGAATCTCTCTTTGTCTCTTTTCCTGAATGCAAATGAGTGATCATGAGCTTCACATTCCTAGCTTGGCAGCAGCCTATGAATTCCAGGGTTCCAGAATTGCAGCTGACTGGCATCAAGAAGAATTTTATGCAAAGGAGAGAATAAACACTGACAGGAAGAGCACTGGAACATTTAAGGCCCTAGTCAAGTCAGTCAACAAGTACCTACCATGTACCAGGCACTGTGCCTTAAGGGCTGGCCCTAGCAGAAGTAGGAAATGATATGAACATCAAGAGCAAGAGCAGGGAAGGGTGTGGGTCCTCAGCACAGGTCCCAGAAGTGATGGCAGGAAGCATGACAGGACTCAATAGAGTGGTAGCAGGTTTCAGCAAGAGCCCAGCAATTGAGTGGGTAGAGATATGGGTCCCAACAAAATAGGGACTGGTATGGACAGTGTTTGCAAAGGCAATTCCAGTGCAGCCTTTTGTTTACTATAATCTAGAACTGACTGGCCCTGCTACATGGCTGCTAATACAGTGCCCAGTAGTCACTAGACAACTCCTCTCCAGGGAGAGTTTATAGGACCAAGGCTCTGAACTAAGAGGTATTATAGCTGCTGGGGCCTGACTAGTATTGCTACAGATTTGAATGCTGCTAGTTGGTCCAGGGAAGCAACTTCAGAGAAACCTCTAATGGGGACATATTTGGCATTTCTAATAATGGAGCTCCCAAAAAGAGTTAAGTCCTTCCTGGTGGGGTAGGGTTGGTAGTACAAAGCAATTCTTCCCATAGATTCTGGCATTTGTACTGGTTACATACAAGAAGGTAATGACCTTTTGATGATCCTGATCCATTTGTATCTGGTATCTATTCCCCAGACTAAGAGACCTCCTAATGTTTCCTACTGAAGAAAGAATGGCAGGAAGAAGGTTTATACTAAGGTATTTAGATGGTTTACCTCAGCCACTAAACTTAAAGTGAAATACAGGGAATAGGCCTCCCTGCACTGGGCCAGCACACACCACTGTCTTAGAGAGCAAAGGTTTATAAAAATAAAGATCTGGGACCTCCTACTCCCTCTTCCTTGAAGTATTCCTACTCACAGTTGATGATATCAATAGTAAGGAACCAGGAAACCTTTGGAGGTAATCAGGATCTCTTCCAGACCAGAGATGGACTAGGAAAGGTTCACAAAGTCCTCAAAACCAAGTTCAATCCCTCCAACTCAGATGAGACATACAGAGCAAAACCCAAAACAGTCTGGGCCTGGTCTATACCCAAATCCAACTGACTTCTAGTACCCCCAGTGTTCTCAACTGCCAGATAAAGAATTTCCCCTGGATGCCCCATGTTCCAGACTCCTGGTCATACCTGTCACTCTTGCATGAAATCTAAAGATTTGCAAAATTACTGTGCAAACTTACTTATATATCAATACTTAATTACCTTATTTCTAATTCTTTACCACTATACTACCCCACACCCATGTTCCTGCATCTTTTTGTGTGTTTTCTCCTCTTTTAAACTGTAAACTCCTTGAGGGCAAAGACGGTCATTCTTTTTATTAATTATACCCTAACGCTTAGCACAGTGCCCTGGCACATTACTCCTGTTACTTAATAAATATTCATTGGACTGAAATGATCCATAATTAGGATCAGTGACTGTACAGGAAGTGACACTGTCTTTGCTTCATAGTTCTATATTTCTTGTTTTTCTCTGGCTCACAGTAACCGCTATATCAGGACACCTACTGAGAGCTACAAAGATTTAGTGCTACCCATCTCAAGAACCAAATCATTTAGATCCAAGGTTCAATCATTCTGAAAAAGGGAAGCAAAGTCTGGGATTTATGGTTATTCCCACACAGTCATCCTTTGAGGAGCAATTATACTACTTGTTGTCTTTCATTTTATTTTTGCTATTTTCTGGTTTTGCTTTTTTTCTCCCAGTGGTATTATTCTCAATGCTTATTTCTGTTGAATAGCCTTCCCCCTGATATGGCTAAATTAACTGTTGAATGATTTGTGAGCATCTAATTATGTTCCACTGTCAGACCTAAACTACCAGAAAATTGGCTAGCCTGGGGCAATCCAACAACATGTCCCATAAATCACTTTTCTAACAATGATTAAGAAACCCTATTTGGAACAACTAGGGACTCAGTGAATAGACCTGGAGACAGGAGGTCCTGGGTTCAAATCTGGACTCAGAACTTCCTAGCTGGGCACATCACTTAACCTCAATTGCCTAAGTCTTAACCACTCTTCTGTCTTAAGATAGAAGATAAAGTTGCATTTTTTAAATCCTATTTCTTACCCTTGGCAACCTGAGTTGTGAAACCTAGCCATTATTGAATATTGATCTCAGAACTTTTCCTCATTTTTACTCTCTTCAAGTTGGTCAAAATATCTGCTTCTTGGCCTGGTAGGCTGTGACAAAGCATCTTGACCAGTTCCTCCCAATCCTTCATCACTGGGTAATCTGGGCAAACTGGGAACTTTTTTTTTCCTCTTTTGTTGTATGCTTAACAATCATTGACAAACACAAACATTTTGAAATATAAAAGAGATCAGGAAAGAAGCTCACATTAAAAACTGTGAATGACTATTATGTACAAAGCCAAGAAGTGGGAACTATTTAAAATCATCAATCTTTTGAAGCCATGCTTTGGTTAGATCTTTCAAAGTTGTTTGATCATTATTGAGGTCAACATGTAATTCAGAGGAAAATTTACAAAAAGTTTCTCTCATAAAGACTTTATTTCTCAAATATAAATAAATGATCAAAGGAAATAAGCAAGTAATTTTCAGTTGAATAAATCAAAGCTAACAATGGTCATATGAAAAAATGTTCTAAATCACTACTGATTAGAAAAATGCAAGTTAAAACCCATTGAGGTTTTTACCTTACACCTATTAGATTAACTAACATGACAAAAAAGGAAAACAACAAATGTTGGAGGGAATATGGAAAAATTGGGACACTAATGGACTGTTGGTGAAGTTATAAAACATTCTGGAGAACAATTTGGAATTATGCCCAAAGGGCTTTAAAACTGTTTGTATTCTATGACTCAGAAGTGCCATTACCAAGTCTGTATTGCAAAGAGATTAAAGAAAAAGGAAAAGGACCCATAAGTACAAAAAATACTTATAGCAATTCTTTTTTTGTGATGGCAAAGAATTGGAAATTGAAAGGATGCCAATCAATTACCTGAACAAGTTGTGGTAAGCAGTATTGTTTTCAGAAAAATCTAGGAAGACTATCTGAACTGATATAAAGTGAAGTGATCAGAACCAGAACACTGTATACAACAGCAGCAATATTTTAACAAGGACTTAGCTATTCTGATCAGTACAGTGATCTAAGGCAGTTCCAAAGGGTTCATGATAAAAAAAAAAAAAAAAAAAGTTCTACCTCCAGAGAGAGAAATGTTGAACTCTTGAGTGCAGACTGAAGCATGTTTTTTTCACTTCCTTTCTATTTCTTGCTTTTTTTCTGGCAATGTGGCTAATATTGAAACCTATCTGGCATGGCTTCATCTGTATAAATGATATCATACTAACTGCCTTCTCAATGGGTGGGAGAGGGAATAGCAGAAAAAAGAGAATTTGAAACTCAAAATTTCAAAAAACAAATGTTAAAAATTGTTTTTACATGTAACTGGAAAAAATAAAATATTTTACACTTAAAATTTTTAAAAAATGCTAAAATATTTTTTAAACAACATGTAAAACCAATATGTAAATTCTGTAGCAATCTACTTAACATCTTCTCCATCTCTGACATTTTGAATCAGAGTGAATTGAGCACACATGTGAAAGAGTTCCTACTGTAGAAAACAAGAATGAATGAATGAATGTGCTTTTATTAAGTGCTTACAATGTGCAAAGTTATAGTAAGGGCTCTACATAACTGTTTGACACTCAGCGATATTCACAAAAAAAGAATGTACTGATTCTACAGACAGAGCGGTAGCCAACAAAGACCTTTTTTTGAAAACTTTCTCCAAGGAATCTACAGTGGAAAGAGCACTGGAGAGTTAAAAGATTAAAAGATTTAAAGTCTGGCTCTTCCACTTACTAGTTTTTAAATCCTAGACAGGTGATTCTACCTATTCTGTGCCCAGATGATTTCAGGCCCCTCTCCATTTTAAAACCAATGACCCTACAAAATTAAGCCAAGAGCTATTGCAGAGCCCATACTGTGCAACATTATAAATTTTTTATGGACAGTGACTGTATCTTATTTTGTAGTTTTGCACTACTTAGCCTGGTTCTAGACAAAAATCTTGTGTCCACTAAAAGTGGATTGGTTGACTGGGGTCCTGCTTCAAAAAGGATTCCAAAATATCAACTATTTGGGATGTCACGCCAACTCCAGCAAAAAGAATGCTCAAAGACAAGCTTCTATCCAAGTCTTGTCTGATTCAGAGATGAATGCTTTTGACTAGAAGAGAATGCTTTTTTACTTAATTTCATAAGCCAAGGTATGCTACAGACATAGCAAATACCTTTGTGTGATACTGGACAAGAAATAAACCTGTAGTAAAACTGATGTAGGGAATTCCCTGATAAAGAAAATCATTCCACAAAATCAAGTCAATTTCTTCTCTGAAATCTAGTCTTAGTTTCCTAGAACACTAAGAGGTTAAAGGACTTAACCTAGGATCACACATTCAGAGTTTTCTTGACTGCAAGGTCAGCTTCCTATCCATTATGCCCAACTGTCACTACTATTTTTTAAAATTGTATACTACTAATTTTTTGTAGTCAGTTTTTACTTTACCAGTACTGAGGTATTTTAAGTCAAAGGAAATCTGACAAGAAGGGTTAATATATCATTATTATTGAGTTAAGAATAACTTTTCATTCTTCTACTTTAAACAAGGATAAGCTTGGGGTAAGAAGTAAATTTTCGACAATTCCATGTACAGTGAGTTCTCAAAGCTGCACTAGTCATTGGTGACGCAAAACATCTCCCACTCAGTCTTGCCAGGCTCAATAAAATTGTAAAAGGAGCAGGAAAGAGATTGGTTAACATCTCCTAAAAATTCTGGAATGCTTCCCACACTTACAACTCATCTCCAATTTGTATTTTTAATTTAAATAGCAAATCAAAGTCTATCTAGACTTTTTTTAACCATTATCCAACCTTCATCCTCAATAACAAATAGGCTTATTCATACAAAAACAGCTACCCACTGCTAAAGAAGGAACTGAGAGTCTGAATGCAGATTGAAACATACCATTCTTCACTTTATTTCCTCCATGAATTTTTCTTTAGTGTGTCATGTGTCTTCTTTCACAACAAGAGGAACATGGAAATATGTATTGTATAACTCATATAAAATCTATATCATATTAACTGCCATCTCAGATGAGAGGCAGAGAAAACAGATCAAAAAATGTCAGAAAATGATTATTTGAAATTGTACCATATATAATCTGGGGGAAAAAATTAAAATATATACATACACATATATTAAATAGGCTCTAATCTGAGATAAAAGCATTGAATACCTAGAAAATAAACATTTATTATTAAAGAATACCAAAAAAATCTTGAAATGCTGTGTTCTTTGGAAAATTAAATTCCTTAGGAACAGCTAGGTGGCACAGGTCCAGGCCTGGAGTTGGGAGAACCTGGGTCCAAATCTGGTGTTGGCTGTGTGACCCTAGACAAGTCATTTAACTTTGTTTGCCTTGTTACTAAGACAGAAAGTAAGGATTGAAAAAAAGAAAGAAATTTAAGTTCCTTGAAGACAGATGTTCTATTTCACTCAGTTTCTGACACATATATTGAATGATAGAGCTTCTGTACTATACTTTATACATAATAGGAATTCAATAAATGTTGAAATGATTGCAGCTAACTTTAACACCTGACATATAAAAATTAGAAAGTTACTCCTAATTTGCACATTCAAAGCAGCCCAACATGTAGAGAATACAAATATGTTAACACATTTCCAGAGATTTTCAAATACTTTAGAGAATAGGATATGATCCATGTGTGGCTAGAGGAAGGGAAGAATTTTCAGCAGAAAAAATTAGGGAAATTGGAAGACCAAAACAAAAGCAAGCTTGGGGCTTGTTGATATTTTTAATCCTTTATATAATTCAGTGCTCTTTCCATTATGCCTTCCTTGGGAAAAGTTTTCAAAAAAGGTCTCTGTTGGCTACCACTGTGTCTGCAGAATCAATACATTCTTTTTTGTGAATATTTCAAAGGATCCAATAGTTATATGGAGCCTTTACTATATGCTTTGCACACAATAAAACACTTAATAAAGGCATGCTCATTCATTCATTTGTTTTCTACAATAAGAATAGAAAGAACAAAACTTACATATATTTACATTTCTACTGCATCATCTGTTTTTTTACTGAGTAACCGTATTTGACTATTTTTATAAAGCATCCAACATTCACAAACAAACTACCTTGAATTTACTATCTTAATTCCAAATTAATAAATATGCATATGAGGATTATGACTACTTCAACTACCTAGGAACAGAAGTTTGTGAGATCAGGGAGCATCCACATCCACCCAAAACTCAAGATCACTCATTCATTTAAAGTGACTGAGAGGGGTAGCTCAGTGGTGTGAGAGCCAGGCCTAGAGAAGGGAGGTTCTAGGTTCAAATCTGGCCTTAGACATTTCCTAGCTGTGTGACCCTGGGCAAGTCACTTAATCCCCATTACCTAGCCCTTACCACTCTTCTACCTTAGAACTAATACACAGTATTGATTCTAAGGCAGACGGTGAGGGTTTAAAAAAATAATAAATGAAACAGAATAAAGTGACTGAGAAACTGGGACTCAGTTTTACCCTATATTGCTGTTCGGTCTTTTCAGTCATATCCAACTCTTCATGACTCCATTTGGGGTTTTCTTGACAATGATACTGGAATGGTTTCCCATTTCCTTCTCCAGCTCACTTTATAGATGAGGAAACTGAGGCAAACATAGATAAGCAACTTATCTAGTGTCACAAAGTTAGTATCTGAAATCACATTTGAATGGCACTAATCATTACAAAGTTATTCTTATCAAACGTAGACCTGCTTCTTTGTACCTGACAACTACTGTTTCTAGTTCTGCCCTCTGGGAGCAAGCAAAATAAATAATTCTTCTATATGACAATTCTTCAAATACTGGAACCTAACTCTCATGTCCAAACTAAGTCTTCTCTTCTCCAGGCAATATGGTAGCAGGTTTTTTGTTTGTACAGTAATTACCACTAACAGCTAGAATTGTTCCCTTTGAAATCATGTTCATCCCCATGGCATCACCTGTCCTAGACTGGAAACAGATATACGCATTGCGACCAGCCAGACCAATGTGAACTTTCTAGAGACATGCAAATCTGCTGGTACTGTCAAATGCTTCCTTTATTATTTTAAAGCTTTCAGGACTTTCAAGCCAGGTCTTCACATGCACTGGGAAACCTTACTACAGGGATTTGAGTCATTCCATCTGCTAGAACACAGCTACTTACACCTCCACCAAGACATACTGCTCTACAACCCCTTTAAATGGGTCTTGATTCAAGGACCTATAATGTAAAAATTTAAACTCTTTTAAGAATAATTTCAGGGGGGAATGTATAATTCTCCTCGGAAGGGAATGTATGTTTTATAATTTATAATGTAAAGTTTAAATTCTTTTGAGAGTAATTTCAGGATAAGAAATTTGACATCTCCCCAGAATCCAGGCAACGAACCTGTTTGGAGAAGGCACCATGAAGATGCCTGAAGAACCCTACATTGGATCATGAAGATACAAAATGAACTTTGGAGCGCAGTTGATTGAACTATGGGGACTTGAATGCATTTGTTTTGAATGTACACTCTTATGCCAAAGGGGACTGCCCCAATTGGCTTTTTGACAATGCAGCTAGCAACCATTGGATCATTGTGTTTGTCCTCTTTTCTTTTTATCCCCAAATTGCTGTAATTTAAAAGTTGACTATGTTTACATGATCCATCAGGAAGACCAGTCTTATCTCCAGATCTCAAGGGGAATGTAATATTGGAAATTTGTGGATCCTTGAACTTATTTTCAGCTCCCTGGTCTAAATTTCCTGTGAACATTTAGGACTCTTTCAAAACTACACTTCCCATGATTCCTCTTGGGTAATGAGGTGGACAGGAAGTGTGATTACATAGACAAAAGTATAAAGATTCAGGACTTGATTGATATGCTCTTTTCCTATGAAGCAGCCAGGGGGAAAGCATGGCAGGGCATTTGAATTAGATCTTAGCAGGCACATGGTTTTTTTAATTATCAATATGGCTTTAAATAAAACCCTAATATCTTTATATATATATCCTTCTATATTAATTTTATTTGTTACAGCAAAGCACTCCCAATTCCTTCAACAAATCCCCATATGGACATGAATAGGTAGTTTTCACATGATAAAAATCAAAACTATCAATAAGCACATGAAAAAGTGTTCTAAATTCCTGATTAGAGAAATGCAAATTAAAACAACTCCAAGGTACCACCTTAACTTAGCAGACTGGCCAATATGGCAGCTTCTGTACCTGTCTTTATAAAAATCTAAGTTCATCAATTAATTGAATGGATGGATGTTCAGTCCTCAATCTCTTTAGAAAATACCATTTTCTTTCTCATCTGAATTGCTTCTCTTTGCATTTGGTATTGAACTTCTTATTGTTGATTTTTCCTGTAGTCCATTTCTTTGAATTCTCATCAAATTTAGCATACATATCAGAATATGCCAGGCTTTCATTTCCTTCTTTAGCACAAGTTCTAAGATGAAGCGGTTACTTCCCTCCAAGCATGAAAGGGTCACTTTAATACTCAGAATGCCCAGTCTAGTGGCATCTTCCCCATCTTTTAAGTTTCGTTTCAAATAGCATCACCTCCATGAAGCCTCCCCTGGTCCACTTAGCCTGAAGCTATTTCTCACTCATTTGACCCTATGGCACTTCATATTCTAATTCAGACAGAGAAATGAATTTGAAATAAGGTGATCCAGGTTTGAATCTTGGCTCTAAAGTTACTTACTAATTTTGTGACTTTGGGAAACCTCATTCATTTCTTTCTTTTATTCACTCATACATCCTGAATAAGTAAGTAGGGTGAGGAAATGGAATTTTCAAAAGGAAGGCAGGAGGACAAAGACAGTGGTCAAAGGTCATTAGAATGCTGACAGAGAGGGCAGTTGGTATTTTCTAACAGCCCTCAGGGGGTCTTGTCTGGGACAATAGAGAGAGAGAAATAGAGGGAGGGGAGAGGAGACTCCCTGGGAGACTTTCAAAAGACAATATATCCTTTCAGCAATTGTCCTGTCCTCCACCATTCAAAGAATCCATTTTTCTGAACAGCCTGTCATCCTGTACCTGAAGATTAATTTGACTGCTCTGCTAAATCTGTGGAATATTTATTGAACTGGGTAACAAATGGCTAAGGTTGGGAAAGAGGGAAGTGGGAGGTCTCTAACTAGTAGGTGATGAATCTGACACTCAAGTTTTCTCAGCCCCTGCTAAGCTGGGCTGGCTTGACCCTCCCTGCCTGTTCTGATAGTAATAGCTATTCTAGTCTAATCAAGAAAAAAGTTTAGTTTCTAGATTGGCTGGAACAGATGAGAAGGATCTTCAGTTTAGCCTAGTTCCTCTCTCTGGGTGACCCCTTCGAGATAACTGGCTGATAAACCAATTCACTCAGATTCAGGTACAGGAGCAGAGATGCACTGTCGAGCTCATAGCTTTGGGAAAAATCTGGTGTCCTTAGGAAACCCTAGGCCGGACATATCAGCTAAATATGCCAAGAGAAAAGGCCCAACACATGTGCTGAATTTTTCAGTAATAGAAGAGGCTGATTTGACTAATGCCTACAAAGAGCTGGAAATTCAAACATGGAAAAAGAAATTTGGGGCCAAAGAGATAGGAGGAATATGGTTTTCAGACTCAGGCAAATCCATCTTGCCTAATAAGATGCTCTGTGTGCAATGCCATACATAAGAAAAGACACTTTGGGACACAAGCTGTGATCAATTCAGTCTGTAAATTTTAGCTAGTTCCTAGAATATCAGCATATGCAATAAAAGTCTATAATAAGTGCAAGATTTGTATGAGGTTCAATCAGGGAGTGCTTAAGAAGAAAAGTCTTGGGGGTTGACCACTAACTTACACTCCATTTGAATGCATACAAATAGACTACATCAACATGCCTAGAGACAAAGGGTTTAAGTATTTCCTAGTTATATTAGACAGAATGACTAGATGGCCATAAGTTTTTCCACCAAAGAAATGTAATGCAGCATTTGTGGTAAAAGTCCTATTAAATGAAATCATCCCTTGATTTGGAATTCCATGCCGGTTAGATTCGGATAAAGGATGACATTTAGCAAAACACGTTCAAAGAGGTATTTAACAACTTGGAGATACAAGCCAGTTACCACACACCTTATCATCCTCAAAGTTCGGGTCAAGTGGAGAGACTGAACAAAGAGGTCAACACTCTCATTGGAAAGATCTGTTCAGAGACTCGCTTGAAATGGACAGAAATCTTATCTCTAGTTCTGTTCCATCTTTGAACATGTCCGAGTAGGGATTTGCACCTCTTTCCATTCAAGATGCTGTATGGTCATGCAATTTGGGAAGGCAAAATGTGTAAACCATCCTACATTTCTATTTTAGGAGGGGGCTGTCAGCTAGCAAAATGCATACAATCATTGAAAACCAGGTTAAAAGAGCTGCATGACATGGGTATTATCCAACAAATAACACCAATGGATTTTGCTTTGCACAGTAGCAAATGAAGGGACAAAGTCTATGTGAGAAATTTCAATAGAAAAATCAGCTACAGAAACAAAGCGGGCCAGTCTGTTCGAAGTTTTATTAACTACTCCAAGTTCAATCAAAGTAGCAGAGAAAAATGCTTGGATACATTGTTCACACACCAAACTGGAGAAACCTTACACCAGTAGAAAGAATCAAAGTGAAACTAAAGATGACAAAGATAGTGCTGAGAATGAAAATCAATCAGAAACACTACCTTTAGATCAAAATGAATTAGTTCCAGAAGAAGATCCCACCAGTCAAGCATAACTGACAAAATGATAGACAACAGGCAAAAAAAAAATATTCACAAAGGGGATGAAAGGATCCAGAAAGAGAAGAAATACCAGCCCTGAGAAAAAGACAAGAACAAAAGCAGCAAGAATAATGTAGAGTTAGAAATATCTTGAATCCCTAAAAACTACATTTCCTAAACTTCCTTTCTGTATTACCCACAATTCCTTTTGCCTTTCATATAGGTGAGTCATTACACAGTCTGTATATAGTTTGAGTTCATTCTGCCATGCCTTCTCTCTTCCAGGTGAATTGAGTGGTGAAGTTCCCTGTGTTCTATAGCTGCCTAGTTAAATATTAATAAATCTTTATAAATATTATACTTTGGAGATACTGAATATTAATTTTAAAATCCCTAACAGACAGGAAAACTTGGGACAGATAACAGAGACAGTAAAATCTCTCTGAACTTTGTAAATATTGTATATAAGAAGTGGACAGATGAAAACCAGAACTTATGTAAAATAAAATGTGGCATTAGCAGAAAAACACACAATAATTTCACAAATTAGGGACATCCAACATATACGTAGCTTGCAAGAACTGAAGAGAACCATCAAGCAAGTGGAAGTCTGAAAAGAAAGATTTAATTATCTCATGCAACACTACATAAAGACACATACGCAATTCACAAACTGAATCATTTTTTTTACCTCGTGTAGATAAACGAGAGTCTATGCTTGCAATAATGCAAAATATGTAAATATCTTAGCTAGTTGCATGAGGTCTTAATCATATGGAAAAATCAACAGATGTTCCTGTGTGATTAACATCAGGAAATAGGGAATTGCATAACTGTTTGTACATTTTTTGTACATACTTCACTGTAAATTTATAAATACATGTAATATAGGTTTTGCATTTGTATAGATTGTGAATAGTGTAACATAGCTTGTAGATTGTCATGTATAGATTAGCATATGAAAGTTAGCTTAAGGCATTGTAATATTTTGGCATTAAGGTTAAGAGTTACTGTAGTGAATTCATAGGTTGTTAGATTGTTTAGTAATAGAATTTAAACTGCATTGGCAGAACTTCTTTGATGAAGTTCTTTGTGAAAGGCTGAAAGGCTGAAATTGTTAATGGAAGTTTTATAGTTGAATTATTTTTGCATGCTGATAAGCAGTTAGAGAATTGTTATATTCATTTAGAATTATAAGAATAGTCATAGTAGCAATAGGTTGATTGATTTTTTGAAGTGTTTTTATGTTGCGACATTTGCATTTTACTTTCTGTAATCATTTTTGTAAACCTCAAATATCTAACCCATACCTTTCCTGGGGAAATAGCTTAGGTATAGTTATATAGAGATTTAGCATAACATAGTATAGGAAAGGGTTTTGGTTTTTTTTTTTTAATTTTGGGGTATAGATTAGAAAAATAGCATAGAGTAAGGTCAACAGTATCACTATTCATGACATCGACCTTGGGAAGGTCATATCATGAAAGGGGATGAATTGAGGAAATGGAATTTTCACAAGGAAGCCATGAAGGCAGGAGGACAAGGACAGAGGCCAAAGGTCATTAGAATGCTGACAGAGAGGGCAGTTGGGATTTGCTAACAGTCCTGAGGGGGTCTTGTCTGGGATGAGAGAGAGAGAGAGAGAGAGAGAGAGAGAGATGGAGAGAGAGAGAGTGTGTGTTCCCTGGGAGACTTTCAAAAGATAAGATATCCTTTCAGCAATTGTCTTATCCTCCACTATTCAAAGAAGCCATTTTCCTATACCTGAGAGAATCTGAGTGAATTGGTTTATTGGCCAGTTATCTCAAAGGGGTCACACAGAGAGAGGAACTAGGCTAAACCAAAGATTCTTCTCATCTGTTCCAGCCTACCTAAAGACTAAACTTTTCCTTGATTAACTAAGATAGCCATTACTATCAGAACAGGCAGGGAGAGTCAAGCCAGCCCAGCTTAGCAGGGGCTGAGAGAACTTGAACACTGGATTCATCACCTACTAGTTAAGGACCTCCCACTTCCCTCTTTCCCAGTCTTAGCTATTTGTTACCCAGTTCAATAAATATTCCACAAACTTAGCCGAGTAGTCAGATTAATCTTCAAGGAAGAAAGAAGGGAGCTTGGTGGGTGAAGGGTAATTTGGAGAAACAGTTCTATAAGACCCTGGTAAAGCCAAATTCCGGAGTCGACTGTCATTGCTGTCTCTCTGACAGGACTGGTAACAGAAAGGACATCCAGGGGTGCTGGGCAATTTGCAAAGCCCTAGAAAACCACCAATACTCTACCCCAGTAGTGATCCCTATCTGATTACTAACTCTTGTATCCCCATGCCTCCAAGTTTTCCTATCAGGGACAGAGGAAACCTTGACCTTCTATCTAAAAGGAAGGGTTATCCAACTAGTCAGCTCATACACACACAATCTAACTAGTCATTTATTTAACATCCATTAGGGGTTTCCTTGTTTCTCTTTTAACAGGGGGAACCTTGTAAAGTCTCTAGGTATTGGGCTGTGGGTTGGACTAGTGTTGAAAACCCCGATATGGTCTGCCCACAGTATGGAGCCAAATAGTAGGCCTCAGTCCTATGGATTGCAGACAACACAATCTGACTGCTCAGAAGAATATACAAAAAGAACTTGATTTATTTGATAAACTCAGGATGGGGTTGTGGACCAGGGAGATGGATATCCCTAGTTCTTATCAGTTCTAACTCCTACCCACCCACCCCCACCTGCAAGGGTCCTCTTCATTCCCAATAAATTGGACTACTCTATATACTCTGTCTGCCTAAGATTATTCTAGCTAACTACACCTTGCACTAACTGGTCCACTGAAATAAAACAGGATCAGTAAAGTCTAGGCAGATGGGTTGGCTAAAAGGCCCAAAAGGCCAGAGCCCATGTGGTCTAGCTCTATTAGGCAAGAGAGAGATCAGGTCCTTGGCAGCTCAGGCAGAACAGGTGATAATGATGGTAAAGATGATAAACAGGTCACAGGATCTGGATTAGGATTAGGGAAGAGTTCTTGAGATTTGGGAACTCCAAGATGATGGAGGAACTCAGCTTCTTCCTCCAGCTCGATCCCAAGATGGCCACAGGAAGTAAGTTCCTGCTTTCTTCAGCGTCCATAGATCAACCAACCCCTTAGAATCTCAGTGTCTCCCCTTATCTGTTCCTGTCATTCCAGAACTTCATCCATTTGGTTCTGTCCGTGTGCCAACTTCCCTGGCAAATCAAATGCAATGCCTAAACCTTCTGCAACTTATTCATTCTCTCCATTTCCTTTTAATAATCCATGTGAAAAATATTTAAATATCTACCATATATGAGGTACTATCCCAAGGCAAATGTTATCATATATGTCATGAACACTGTGTCAGAGAAGTGATACAAACATAGCTCAAAGAATACACAAATAACTATGGTACAAGGACAAAGTCCAAGGAAAGTGCAATGAGACACTTTGAACACTTTACCTGATAGGAAGAGCTAGGGTCTTAGAGTATCAGTTTCCTCAACCACAAAATGAGGATGGCACTAGAAGAGAGAGATGCTAGAACAGTGATGATGAACCTTTTAGAGACCAGGTGCCCACCAGGTGCCAGACACACCCAACCCTGCCCCTTACTCCACATGGGGGAGAGAGAAAGTGCTCCCATTGGGCTGCTGGGCAGAGGAGTGGGTGAAGTGAGGAATGTCCTCAGCGAGTCTAGAGAAGGAGAGGGAGTGGCCTAAATACTCCCTCCCCTCCAGCTCTGCAGCCTGTGAGCACCCCCCCCCCTTGCCTCACCTTCCAGGGGAGGAAGCTCTCCCATTGGACTGCTGGGCAGAGGGGTGAGTGATGTGAAAAAAATGTCATCAGGTGGGGTAGAGAGGGGATGGGGAGCAGTTCTGCCCAAGTCCTTCTGCCTTTCTAGTAACAAACACTTGGGGGGGGGGGAGGATGGAGAGAAGGGTGGCATGTGTGTCCACAGAGTGATCTGTCTGCTGGCTTTGGTGCATATGACATAGGTTTGCCATTGTAGTGCAGGATTTTTGCATTGCAATATTGGCTCAGGCATACTTGTCAGATATCAGAATGGAATGTTGGCATGGCATGTGCCATGTGCCAAGTGCCAACCAGAAGTTGGGCTGTGGCTATAAAAGGCCCTGAAAACTCAACCCTGGGTTCTGATTTCCCCTAACCTCACCCAGACAACTTGCTACCCCTGACCTTCCCCCTGGGGTCCCTGGTGGTGAAGGGAGAAGGGTGGTGGATCGTGGGTAGAAACTTAGGATAGGATAGCCTAGTGGTTAGGACCATCTTCAAGATCTACCCAACAACATCTTTTGTGTAGCTAGCGGTTCAAATAATTTCTGACCAGAGACTATTTATCTCTGGTTGAGGGCAGCCAGCCCTCAGCCTGCTAAGACCTTCTAGGACCTTTGCCAGCACCAGTCAGTTGCCCACAGCAACAACTTATTAACACCTAAGCCCTCTTACCTTGGTTTTCCCTACCCCAGTTTCAAATAAATCCCTTAGCCTTAATCTGAGAATCCTGTTATTATTTCAACACCATCAAGGCTAAGGAGACTAGGGAAAAGAGAGAATTCTGAGTAGTTGGCATTACTGTGGAGGTTGAATCTGAGCCTCCATTATTAGCCAAGAAGTTAAAGTCTCGGCTTCCTGTTGGGTTCTGCTCTCATCCAACAGGAAGGCAGTTAACTCAGCAGGGAGGGCCCACCCACCTAACATCTTTTTTTTTTTTTTTAATTTTTTTTTTAAACCCTTAACTTTTTGTGTATTGACTTATAGGTGGAAGATTGGTAAGGGTAGGCAATGGGGGTCAAGTGACTTGCCCAGGGTCACACAGCTGGGAAGTGTCTGAGGCCGGATTTGAACCTAGGAACTCCTGTCTCTAGGCCTGGCTCTCAATCCACTGAGCTACCCAGCTGCCCCTCACCTAACATCTTAAAGGAGCCTACGGCT
Organism: Gracilinanus agilis; assembly: GCF_016433145.1. Taxonomy (NCBI): domain Eukaryota; kingdom Metazoa; phylum Chordata; class Mammalia; order Didelphimorphia; family Didelphidae; genus Gracilinanus; species Gracilinanus agilis. The sequence continues at coordinate 334,122,852 of NC_058130.1, read as the reverse complement.
AGCAGTGAAGATACACTGGGTACCAAGCTAACAGGGTTTGAATTTATTCTTCTACCAAATTCCCACCTAAGGCTGCTCACCTTTGTCATCAACTAACCCCAAACTCCTGCTAGACTGGTTACTGGCTCCCAGGCCCCTAGTGACTCCTTTACCATCTTACCTTTTTATAACACCATCATTGTGCTAGAAGATTTTTATTTTTATTTATTTATTTTTATTTTAAACCCTTAACTTCTAGGCCTGGCTCTCAATCCACTGAGCTACCCAGCTGCCCCCTGCTAGAAGATTTTTAAAATCACTTCTAGCTCTAAAACCCAATGACCAAAACTGCATTTATCTGTGCATATGTCCTACCACCTATTAGACTCAATTCTATATTAGTGATCAGCTAGTGACAGAGTGTCATGCCTATGTTTTTCAACTGAAAATCCTGGATTCTTTCCATTACATCACAGGTTGCTTTCAGGTAAAGTCTACATTCTATCTTTGATTTATATTCATTTTTATATATATTATGAAAACTGGCACACTGCAGAAAACTGGCAAACTGCACCACTCAAGTCACGTGATTTGTTTGGAGTCACAAAGTTAATTTATGTCAGAGTCAGGACTGGAACCTAATTCTTCCTGACTCAAAGGCAGGTTTTCTATCCATTGATGCCACACTGGCTCTCACCTTGCCATATAGTGGGTATTTAATAATAAATGTTTGTCAAACTGGATTTGTAACCTTAAAGTGCTATGTGAGAAGTAATGTGCTACAATAAATTAGAGCTGGCCTCCGAGTCAAGAATATGAGTATTCAAGGGGCAGCTAGGTAACTCAGTATATAGAACCTAGAACCTCAGGCCTAGAGGTAGGAGTTTTCAAATGTGACCTCAGATACTACCTAGTTTTGGACACTTAACCCACCTGCCTAGCCTTTACTGCTCTTCTGTCCTGGAACACATACTTAGTATCAATTCTAAAACAGAAGGTGAGGGTTTAATAAATAAATAATAATTATTAAAACAGGAAGGAAAAAAAGAGATTATAGTTACAGAATAATTGCTTAACAATAGCACCTACTTCTCAGGGCTATTGTGGGGATAAAATGAGATATTTATAAAGTGCTTTGCAAACTTTAAAGTGCTACATAAGTGCTTTTATCATTATAACTATTATTACCTGTTGATTGTGAAATCAAAGATCCCATCAAAAAGGGACTTTATAAATAAGAGGCAGTATGTATTACCTATGCAAACCAGTGTACTAAACATTATAAATAATGCAAATGAATATATAACAATTATAGGATCTTATCTCTGAAATTAATCTCTGGTATTATTATGTATGTATAAAAAGTCTTAGATTCAGTGTGAGGATAGGCAATTCATTTTGTGGCCTGTTTCTTCTTTGATTTAAAGAGATTAAGAGAGAAAAACATAGACAAGAGAGAAATATAAGGAGAAAAAAGTAGAGAGAAATGTAAAGAAAAAAATATGAAAATAAAGAGAAAAAAGAGAGCAAATGAGAGTTGAAAGAGACAAAGATTAAGAAACTTCAAGAGAAAGAGGGAGAAGGGAAGGGAAAGGGGAGAGAGAGAATAACCCCCAAAGGACCCTAACAGCTGTAACATTCCATATTTCAGCAGAGAAATCATCACATGATACAGATTAAGAAGGGAGAGGAGGGGGACCTAAATGAGGCAAAGTGTCCATTGTCACCCTGATCTATAGAAAGTAGGTGATCTGAGATCCATTCTCTAGAAGTGTAGGGGTGGATTTTTATTGTTCATTCATTTGTTGGAGGTTCACTGGGTATAAATCTCAAATCAACCCACTAGGGGACTTGAAGATGTGCATCTCTGAACCGAGGCTGGGAATACCACACAGTGAATGAGGCTGAGAAACCAGGCAGCCCGGTCACATCTGCTCACAGTTGGCTCCCCAGTAGGCCTGAGACGGGAGAAAAGGAGAGGCCGCCAGGGCCCCCGGGGCGCAGCTGTACAGCCCAGGTCGGCCCTCGACCCGCCCGGCCTACCTGGTAGAGCGCAGAGCCCTTGTCGAGTTGGGAGCCCAGCGTGGCCACTGCGTCCCCATGGTAGAGGCGTGAACTCGGAGCCGCAAAACGGCCAGGGAGCAGCGCCCGAACACCGGACCTCACGGCGGACAACATCGCTGGGAAACCGCGAGGAAAGGGAGGTCCCCGGCCTATCCACAGCGAGTTTAAGATCCACCCCGCTCCAAGACACAAGACACGTGGCCACAGACGCAGTCTCGAATTGGTTAGCACCGCCCGCACCGCCCACACCGCCCCTCTCGCTATAGCCAATAGAGGGCAGACAATTTTACCCCACCCCCTCCTCTAGGACCTGCTCCTTCAAAACACGGCCGCCTTTCCGAGGCTCACATAGAGGGCTGCCGCCCAAAGATGAGTTCATATTTAGAGTATTATTGGGTCCTTTCTTGATATCTTAACAGTGTGTTACTTTCTCTTAACTTTGAAGAAACATTTGCGCCTCCTGTGATCTTTAACTTTGGCAGCAAGATATTAAATTTCCATTAAAATTGCAATTTTTGAGATATTTCCCCCGGAAACAGGGTTTAATAAGTACCAAAAAAGAATGTGTACTAGTAAACATCCTGGAGCAATTTGCAGTGTCTGTCTCCGGAAGGTGGAGTGTAGAACTTTGCTAGATCTGGAAAATATGTAAAGATAAATATCCTCATGGAATTTAAGATGATAAAAAAAGACAAAACTCCTACACAAAGAACACAAGGTCAAACAAACAGGTGTTTGATAACCAAGTTTCGGAGAGCACAAAGCCTGAGCATATCACGGGACTGTAAAGATCATGTAACTGAATCCTCCAATTTTTTTAGATGAGGAAAAAAAGAGGACAAATAGAAAAATGAAGAATCAAAGTCCCCTGGGCACCTTGGAAGGTCCACTAAATATTGCTCAGATTCTAAAGTAATATGAAATAATTTCAAAAAGGAAAGAACTAAGATCAGGAAAGGCCTCATGTGGGAACTGATAACTGGGCTATGCTTTGAAGAAAGCTGGAATTCCATAAGGCTGAGGTGAGAAAGGAGTGCATTCTGGAAATGGGGGACAATCTGTACAGAGGAACCCATTTTGTGGGAGTGTAATAGACAAAAATTTGACAATTGGATATGAGATTTGAGGAAAAGGGAAAAGCCAGAATGGCTCAAAGGATATGAACCTAGATATCTGAAGAGGTAGTTGAGTTATCAACAAATTGGGAAATTTAGAAGAGGAATAGGCCTGAGGAAAATACTGCATAAATAGGTTCTTGGACTGGAGTTTCAATTAGATTTAGTTAAGTAAGTTTTTATTTTAAGTGTATGCTATGCTATTCTTGTTCTTTGAAAATTATTTATCAACATATGTATGATATGGGCAGGGATTGCTGCACTTAGAAGTCTCTGCCCCAGCTTCATTCCCATAAGAGTTAGAGGAGGTGATGTTCAATGAATTGAGTTTGAATTCCTGAGAGGCCTTCTTCCCTAGACTTAGATAATATATTAGATAATTCAAATGTGTAGCAAGGAATTGAATTTGAGCACTTCCTAGCACCTTGTTAAAAGCCATGTATGACCAGAGTCTCCTGGTTGGTCCCCTAGTTCATGGAGGGATGCTATATCAAAGACAATTAGCCTCCAAAGCCAGGAGGAAGACCTCTGTAAACTAGATAAGGAAGTGAAGAAAAATGCTCCTCTCTTTTTTGAACTGATCTCTTTTTTGGAACACAGCCAATATTTGCTCTCCTTCAGATTTCCACTAAGGTAAGTGAAATGTGGGAGACTTCCCCATCCTGAGGGCCAGCAATGGTGGCTACATACAATGGGAGTAAGAATATGTGCTTGCCTAGGTGAGCCTGAGACTTGACCTTAAGTCCCTGTCTGCCTTTTTTGTTTTATACTTCTTTTCCTGGACATAAGTGACAACATAGTAATCTTGGGATATATGTTTCTGGCCATAGTAGACACCTTGTGCCCTTAAAAGTCCTAAAATAACTATACCTTTCTTGGAAGAGATGATTATCACCATAAACATGAGGCATACAGGCCTTGTGGGCCAGAAGATATAGCCTTGAGTTGCTGTTCAGATACTGCTTATCTGAGGTGAATATGTATTGATCTGATCAGTATTCCCTCAAGTTTCCTGGAAGTCTATTTTTAGCATTGTTAGAAGATATCTGACATTTACTGTTTTATTCAATGAGTCACTTTTCTAAAAGAAACCTGTTGGTTTCTTTCAGGGATACCCTAAACATTAGGCAAAACTAAACTTTATTTAAGAGATTTTATCTCAGGATAGAGACATAACAAACTATGGAGTTTGAGAAAAACTTGATCCCCTCTCTTAGACATCAGGATACCCCAGGACTGAACTTGGTCTACATGAGTCCTGAAAAAGGCCTCTTTATGGAAAGATTGAGAAACAGTTTAAAAAAAAAAAAAAGGAAGAATGAGGAAACTTCATGGAAGGTGAGATTTGTTGGGAAGAAAAGAAAGAAGTAGGAGATGAGACAGGAGATTGAAGAGTCAAGGTGAGAGGAGGCAACAGATTCTAGTCTGTCCCTCTAAGTTAATATCCTTCTTGCTAGCTGATGAAAGGACTCAAAGTAACTAATTAACTGGATCCTGACTCCCTTTAAGTTTCTCCCTGTAATGTTTCTAATACATTCCCCATCTGGGAAGGTATGGGAGTTATCACCCATTTGTATATAAGGACAGAGAATAACTTTATATTTAAGTTCTTTCACTGCTCAGATAAATTAAGTTTTTTTGCTATCGAATTGTCTTCAGGATGTGATTTCAATACAAATGTGTTATATACAAGATATAGTAATATAACTCTTTATTAAATTAAAATAGGCAATCAGAACATCCCACTTCCCCAACATTCCAAATGAACAGAAGTTGCTTTAATCATTAAAGTGAGCGTTGGGAGGACAAGCAGTATGCCTGAGTAGAAAAGACATTGGACTTTATGTCAGAAGATCTGAGTACTACTCTTAGTTATGCTACAAGTTTATTAGATATTTGACTTTGGGAAGTCAGTTCACTTCTGGAGCCTAACAGAATCAAGATTCAAAAATTGTCAACAGGTCGAAACAGTAGACTAGCAAAATGAAGTTTAATTGGGGTTGATAGAAAGTCTAGTGAAGTTAGGTGGTGCAGTGTGGATAGAGCACCAGGCTTAGAGTAAGGAATATCTGAGTTTAAATCTGGCCTCAAACACATTAATAGCTAGGTGACCCTGGATAAATCACTTAACCCCTATTGTCTCAGTTTCTCATCTATAAAACAGGGACACAATGGAGAAGGAAATGGCAAACCATTCACTGGAATCTTTGCCAAGAAAACCCCATGTATGGCCTTGAGCAGTCATTTTACTTCAATATACCTTGGTTTTCCCACTTATAAAATGAAAGAAGAAGAATAGATGATCTCTAAGGTTTTTTCCAATTCCAAATGGTGTCATCCTAAGGTATGATTCAATATGGGAGTTAAGAATTTGACCCAATTGCCAAAAAAACCTAATGGAATCATAGACTTGCATACAATATACCTAGAACAACTCTTAGGATATTTCATTTTTAATTTTAACAAATTTCCACATCAGTTTTCCAAAGTTATATGATCCATATCGTCTCCCTTCTTCCCTCCCCCTTCCCAAAATGATAAGCAATTCAATCTGGGTTATACATGTATTATCACACAAAATATATCTATAGTATTCATTTTTATAAGTGAATAATCTTATAAAACCAAAACCCCAAAACATATATACCCTTTTTTTAAAACCCTTAACTTCTGTGTATTGGCTCCTTGGTGAAAGAGTGGTAAGAGTGGGAAATGGGGGTCAAGTGACTTGCCCAGGGTCACACAGCTGGGATGTGTCTGAGGCCGAATTTGAACCTAGGACCTCCTGTCTCTAGGTCTGATTCTCAATCCACTGAGCTACCCAGATGCCCTCTATACTCTTGAAATATTAAAAAAAAAAATGTTCCCCAGGAGAGCAATCTGAGCCATGAAGTCTCTAGAAACTGTCATACAAGGAACTACTGAAAAACCTGAGGAAAATTTAAGAAAGGGGGTAAGATATTTAAAAGATAATAGGGAAGAAAATAAGCATTTATATAGCACCTATTCTGGTGCTAAATGCTAAGCACATTTAATCCCAACAACATCTATGAAATAGATGTTCAAACTTATCATCCTTTTACAGTTGAAGAAACTGAGACAAACAAAGGCTAAGTGACTAGCCCAGAATCAAACAGCTAATAAGTATCTGAGGCTAGATTTGAACTCTTCCCTCCAAAATCAGACTTACTCTGTTTAGCTCCAGAGTGTAAAACTAAGAACAATGGGTGGAAATTACAGAGAAACATTTTAACTCATTATGAGGTCTATATTAAGTAAGCCACACTGGGCCTACAGTAGCTAGTATACTGTGCCACTCCTTCCTTCACCCAAGGTTCCCTCTTCTCTGGACTCAGACATGCAGGGTTGTAGTGAGTGAAAGATGAAATTATAGAGGAAAAAAAGGTTCCAGCTTCCAAGCATATCAATCTATTAAGCAATGCATGTCAATTGCATAACAAATTGGAACCAATCACCTTCCTCATCTCTGGCATTGGACCCTGAATACAGGTGGAGACAGATTTTTATGCATTAAAAACAATTAATCAAATAAGACCAATTAATGAAAAGAAAACTCTTAACTAAGATACAAAATTAGGTAATATGATTTCTAACTAGAGAAAAGATTGGGGACTTTTCAAGTTGGGAGGGGGAGAATGAACAAGTTCAGCTCTGTGGAATCAGAAAAGGAAGTATCCCACTCTGTCCCAAATATCTGTAAACAATCAAACAAACATGGAAACAGTAACTTACTGATCATTAAGGGGCCAGTTTTCAGATAAGACATATAGGTTGCTTGAGATGTATAATTGTGAGAAAACTCCTTGCATTAATCTTCAGATCTGACTGGGTTTCTGGTCAGGATAATTTAGGTACTTAGTTAAAGGTCTCTAAGCATCTGGTAGAGGTGTTTCAGCTTCCCAATCATGACAGGTACAAATAACACAACAAAGTCCTCTCACACTTTGGAGTGGATTCAGTAGTATGGGAGCCTGACCCCTAATGAGAGGGATTCAGGTTTCCTTTTACCATATTCTTTAACTCATGAAACCCCCCAGCCACACACTTGGGAACACATTTATTTATAGCAGAGATTACTAGAGTTTCCCCCAAAGTGGAAAGGGTTTAAAAAAAAAAAAAAGAGCTACTTAATGTACAATATTAGGTATGGGGCAGGCAATGTATTCCATCACACAAAAGAAATGCTCCATATGAGATTCATAGTAGATGTTGTGTGGGATAAGATAACAAAGATAACAAGCATGAAAGAGCCAGAATAAGAAGAGACAGCAGTTTTTATTTCTCTTTCATGAAAGGGAGAATATGTCCTACTGGAAAATGCCAACAAAAAAAATTAAGCAAAGATCTCCAATAGATATAGGAATCTCTGATTGCAAATCTTCTCCCACTTCCTCCCTTTCCTGTCACAGCTCAAATTGGGGAAGCTGTGAAGTACAGTCATGAACATAGAGGTTTCTAACTTAGAACAGCAAAGTACAAAGGAAAAGTTACATTCCACATTCTTTTAAGAGATAAAGGAGTAACTGAATTGCCAACCTTGAATTGGAGCTCTTTGTTCCTTGTTATCAATCACTGTTCCCAGCTGGTCTCTGGGACTTTTAGATAAAGCAGTCACCAAAAGCAACAAACTAGCCTCCACATCCCCTTCCCTAGACAGGATAAAAACTGTGCATTTGCCTTAAAGAAATGAGGTGCAAGCCAAATACTCATTTTGAGAATAATGCACTTAATTCTATCTCACTCGATGTTAACAGAGCAATTTAAAACAGCATTTTGTAAATTAACTTACAACTACTATTACAATGAACCAGGAGGCTGAGATTTAAACCTCCTCAGAACATAAAGCAGTTTTCAGGACTTCTAATTAAGCATTCTTATTTCACCTTGGCTCTGCACTGTTCAAATAACTCCTGGTGGAAAGGCTGATAAAATGGCCAAGTTTGGGTCATTCCTCTTATGGTTGGCCACCCTCTCTAAGCACATTAGAATCTCCACTCACCTCCTGCTGTCATTCAACTCCAGCTGGATGGTATTCTATTTCCAAACCTCTCGAATTTACAAAGTTGTCTTCAGTCTTAGACATATTCATCTCAGAATAATACATGCTCATTCAACTAAGAGCAATCCAAAAAGAATACAAAAGCAGAAAAGACAGGCAAGGGTCTAAATGTAAATTCATCTAATTGAGTCCCCCCCATGCTAGCTGTCACATGGGTGATTTTGCTATGATGTTGGGTTAGAGAGGACCATCCTTTCTCCACCTTTCACTGGAAAACTTAAAAATACAAAGTGCCACTTGGAGTACTGAATGAAGCAAGAAAGCACTGGCTAAGAGCTGTCTCTTTTAATTGACCACCCTAACCCCACCCCGCATCTGTCAAAGGCAGGGAAGGACTAAGGGACAACACAGGATTTGTTGAATCATACTGAAATACTAAGTGTTTTCAGACCTGGGTCATTACATGGCCAAAAGCAGACTCTAAAAGCTCCCATGTGGCCAGTCAGGAAGTTTCTCTGGGAATATTCTATGAGATGCCATATTTAGCATAAGGAAGAACTTTAACAAATAAACAACAAAATTCAACTGGAGCTGACACTAAATGTAACATACTATTTTGTAAATGTATAAGCTTTAGAATCTATAGGTATAGAATCTGTAAATAGAATTCAAACAAAATGCTAAAGATGAGATTCCAAATAGTGTTAGGTTGTGTGAAAGAGAATTTAAACTCCTTTTGTTTATTTTAATTTACTCAATCAAGAACCTGGAGTCCCCCACCTTTCACACTTAGTCATTAACACTTAGTTAATAAGAACCTTTTACTAAAAAAGGAAGTTCATACCCTAAAAAACCACAAGCACCCCCTCTCTTCCCCCCTCCCCCTAGCAGTGCTAGGCAAATTGGGAGACTGTGATTGATTCCTGAGTTGTGACAGGAGAACTAATGTGATGGGTGGAGAAAACTACATATAAGCAGGAGCCTCTGGAACCAGGGGCCTTCTTGTGTGATCTTTTGCCTCGTGGGTGTGAGCTCTTGGACAGCTCAGCATCTTTTGCTGCTTTGGATTTTGGCTTCCTGATTCGGACTTTGGATTCTGGTGAAGATTCGGCTTTCTGCGTTGGAGACTCAGGCTGAAGAGGGACACTTACTCGTTTACTCAGGTGAGATTCTTGCCTCCTTGACGTGAGAGACTGCCCTTTGCAGCTCACCCTCTTCCACATTGGTTTTGGTTTGAAACGCCTGGCTGGAGACACTCTCGTGGGCTGGCAAAATTTGTATTCCTGGTCTAGAGGCACTCAGACCCAGACTTAGGGTATTTTTAGCTAGGCAGTATTTTCTACCTCCTTCTTACATTTCTCTCTCTTACTATCATTGTTTTGCTGTAATAAAGCTACTAAAGCTACTAGCAGTTGCATGACTCAATATTTAATTATTATAAATGTCAACTATAATTTTTTAAATTCTTATATTTGTCAAACCCATTTTAATTATTACAGTTGTATTAGACATTGAGTTTTCATCTAACTAGAAAATGTTATGAAAGTATAACTAAGTGGACTATATTTTAAAGACTTTTATATGTGAATAGTAAGTGCTCAATAAATGTTAATTCGTGAAAATGAAATATAAATTCAAATATGCCCTCCCAAGAATGCCCAAGAAATAAGTTCATACATATTTCAAAATATACAAAATTATATTAGCAAAAAAGAAAAAATGAGGAGAGGAGCAAAATACCCATCAATTAGAGAATAGCTGAACAAATTATGATAGATGAAAGGAATGGAATGTTATTATGCCTTAAGGAATATAAGCAATTCAGAGAAATATGGGAAGATTGGTATGACTGATAAGAACTGACCAAAGCAAAACCAAGAGAATCATATGCATGATAACTACAATAAAGAAAACAATAAGAATTCTAAATAGTTGAATCACTGTGAAATACAATTAACAATCTGGAGAATATATAGGGAAATATACCTCCCTCTTCTCAGTAAAGAATAGAGGGATTATGGATGTGCTGTGAAGTGTAAATTGTCAGATGTGGTTCATGTCTGTTGTAATTTTGGATGGCAAAAAAAATGTATATAAACTTTTTTAAGCACAGAGACTTAAAATCTTTTTCTTCTCAATTTTTTTTTATTTCAAAGAATGTTTCAGGTGGAGTTGAGGATTATTTTGAGGAGGAAATGAGCATGATAAAAAAAAAGGAGGGACAACAATAGAACTTCTTTTTAACAAAGGAAAGAAAGATTGTTTTAGAAAATCAAATAGAAATACAGTATTTTCTTTAGAAATCAGAACAATGATAATGAGTTGTACAACAAACTAAAGTCAAGTTTAAAGTCTGGAAAGCACTGACATGTAGCCATTAGAGTGGTGAAGTGTGGGCAAAATAGGGGTACCATCTCTGAGTGTTGAACTTTTTCATCAGTGTCTTTTACAGAATACAACTTAAAATTTAATGCCAAGAGAGAGTCACAGAATCTTGGACTTAGTGCTAGAAGGGAACTTGGAGGCTATTTAGTCCAATTCTTTCATTTTAAAAATAATCTCTCTCTCTCTCTCTCTCTCTCTCTCATTCTCTCTTTCTTTCTCCTTCCCTCCTTCCTTCTTCTACTCTCTTTTCTCTCTGTCTTACCTCTTCCCCCTTCTCTTTCTTCCTTCTCTCTCCCTTTCTCTCTTCTTCTATCTTCCCCTCTCTTTCTCTTTTTCTTTCTCCCTTTCCTTCTATTCCTCTCTCTTTTCTCCCTCTCCCCTCTTTCTGTCTCTCTTCCCTCTGTCTTCTCTCTTCTTTCCTTATCTTTTTTCTCTCTTCCCCTCTACCTGTGTCTCTCTATGTCTCTATGTATCTCCTTGTCTTTCTCTCCCTCTGTCTCTCTTTCCCTCTATCCTCTCCCTCATCACCCACACCCAGACCATGGAATATAATCACTACAGTCATGTTCATGCATTCATTAAAACATTTATCAAATAATGGATTGATGTTTTTGTGTGCTCCAGCATTGTTGGAGGGCAAGAATCAAGGCTTAAAAGCAAACTTCCTCTACATAGGGTACCATAAGCTGTTGTAACTGTTAACTAATTTTCATGTCCCTCTAAGGAAGCCTAAAAGGATTGTGTGTTCCTGTATGCTGGAAGCAAGTGGAATCCTTTTCAGTATACATGCCTAACAAGGTGGTCAGCAGCAATGTCTTCAAACTTGGCAAAAGCAAAATAAAAATTTGATTAACACAGAGCCCCATATTAGATTTATTCCCAGGAAATGAATAAGGAATATGGGTGGCCAGAAGCTAGCTTCCTGAGATTTCTGAGCCCCATGTACCACCTCAGAGTCCGGATGTCATGCTGATATCTCACTAAAGGTATGGAAATAAATACAGCTGGGTTTATTTCTTTTTTATATATTTTACAAATTATGTGTAATAACAAATTTCCACTCAAGTTTTCCTGTTGTATAATTGAACTTATCCCTCTCCCTCCCATCCCTTCACCCTTCTGGGACTGGCAGGCAATTCCATCTGGGTTATACATGTATTATCATAGAAAATATATTTCTATATTGTTCATTTTTGTGAGTAATCATACAAAACCAAAATCCCAAAATATAAACCCAAATAAACAATTGAAAAAGCATATGCTTTCATCTGTATTCTGACTGTAAAAGTTCTTTCTTTGGAGGTAGATAGTATTTTTATCATAAGTCCCTCAGAATTGTTCTGTATCATTGTATTGCCAATAATAGCTAAGTCTTTCATAGTTATCATTCCACAATATTGCTGTTATTGTATGTGATGTTCTCCAATTTCTATTTATTTCACCCTGCATCTGTTCATGTAGATCTTTCCAGCTCTTTCTCAAATCATTCTGTTCATCATTCCTCACAGCCCAATATTATTCCATCACTATCATGTACCACAATTTGTCCCAGCTGGGTTTATTTCAAGGATGCTTTCCTTTCTTTTTTCTCCTTTCTTCCATCCTTTTCCTTCCTTCCTACTTACCTTCCCTTTCCTCTCTTCTTCCCCTCCTTTCCTTCCCATCTCCCCATTCCCTCTTCTTTCCTCCTTTCCTTCCCTACCTTCCCTCTCTTCTTCTTCCTTTCTTCCTTCCCTCCATCTCTCTTCTTCTCCCATTTCCTTTCTCTCTTCCTTTTCTTCCCCCTTTCTCTTTCAGTCCCTTTTCCCTTTTCTTCCCTAAAAAAAAATGAAATAAATATTTCTAAAGGTGCTTTCAAATCAGTCTAATTACACTAAAGCACATGTAGCTAAAAGAATGGTTAGCCAGGAGACAGAACCAAGATGACAGCTTAGTAGCAGCAAAAGCCTGCTGAGAATCTGAGAATCCTCTCAAACTAACCTTAAAAGAGTACCTCAATATGACTGAAGTCACAGAACCAATAAGGAAATGGAGTGAGGGGACTGTCCTGTGGGAAACAATTTGAAAGGTAAGCAGAGAGAGTTGATTTTCATGGGAAAAGGAGGAACCGGAAGTAAAACTGCACACAGAGGAGTACTGACCAAGTACCCCAACTCCCACCTACTGTGCTAGGTTCTAAGCCTAGGCAAAGACCAACTTTGGGATCCTGGGATCCTACCTAAGCCAAAAGCAAAGCACCCCTCACCCAAACCTTGAAGTCCCACGTGCTGACACCAGCTCACAGTGAGGCCCCAAAATCCATAGGGCATGGCCCTTTCAAGCCTGTGCTCCCAGCTCCAAAACAAAATAACTCATGGTGCTCTGAGTCCTGCAAGCCATCAGCAGAGGAGACTGAATCAGCAGTTTTCAGAACTCCCAGCCTATAGGCAAAAAAAGGCTGAGAAAATGAGCAAATTGAAAAAGAAACACTTAACCAATGAAACTTTTTATAGAGACAAAGAGCAAGGAACTGGTTCAGTAGGGAACAATGAGAACAAAGCAACCACATGCAAAACTTCAAAGAAAAATGGGAATTAGTCTCCTGTACTGGAAGAGTTCAAAATGGAATTCAAAAATCAAACAAGAGAGGTGGAAGAAAAATGGGAAAAAGAAATGAAAGTAATGCAAAAAGAAAATAATAACAAAAAGCAAAATTGGTCAAGTGGAAAAAAGAGAATAGTCAATATAATGGCAAAAGCCTCATTCTGTGAACTTTATAGGACTTCTAAGTTGACTTCTTATCTTTGAGTAGGTCCAGAAGAGTAGCTCTTATTCTCCCCTTGATGACATTAACTAGCAATTAAATTAAATTCACGGTTTAATAGCCGATTAAAAAAACTGTACACATATACTCTGTGAACCAACCTACAACTACCCTAATCTCAAACACATAATTTTAATTGCCCAATTTCAGTCAAGCCAAAGACATAAAGTATTTACTGAGAACCTACTATGTGCCAACCACTATTTTGAAGGAGGAGAAGTGTGCAGAGAAGAGAAAACAAGAGGTTGGAAAGAAGATGCCATAATTCCTACTCTCAAAATGCAAAGTCTTGGGCAGAGGTGCTAAGAGAGAGAAGACAGACTTATAGAGAGCAAATAAAAAATTATTTTTTTGAGTAGGAAAGAGAAATAAGTGCTTTATTCTGAGGTATAGACATGAGGACAATAGTAGTTCACATAGTAGTTGGGGTTGAATTGAACCTTATGGTTGGATAGGAATTACATTAGGAAAGAAGACTAAAAAGGAGAAAAATAGAAGGAAAGACATGGGAATATGAATGATCACAACTAGAATGGTGGGGATGAATTGTTCCACAGCTGTGATAGATCAGAGAAATTTCTAGTATGGAAACTCATTCCATTGATGCAAATCATCAACTCTTATGCAACTTATAGTATAAGAGGTATGTTTGTTGCCCATAACGGTTATATATGTCTATATAAGTTCTCGAAATAAGGCTTATAGGGAGGTGTGAATTAATATCTTTGAAATCTTGCCTAATTTGGAACTATACCCAAAGAGGCCTAAGAGACTGCCTGCCCTTTGATCCAGCCATACCATTGCTGGGTTTGTAGCCCAAAGAGATCATAGGGAAAAAGACTTGTACAAAAATATTTATAGCTGCACTCTTTGTGGTCACAAAAAACTGGAAAACGAGGATATGCCCATCAATTGGGGAATGGCTGAACAAATTGTGGTATATGCTGGTGATGGAATGCTACTGTGCTCAAAGGAATAATAAACTGGAGGAATTCCATGTGAACTGGAAAGACCTCCAGGAATTGCTGCAGAGTGAAAGGAGCAGAGCCAAAAGAACATTGAACACAGAGACTGATACATTGGTAAAATTGAACGTAATGGACTTCTGTACTAGCAGCAATGCAATGACCCAGGACAATTCTGAGGGACCTATGGAAAAGATCGCTATCCACATTCAGAGGAAGAACTACAGGAGTGGAACACAGAAGAAAAACAACTGCTTGAACACATGGGTTGACGCGGACATGATTGAAGATGTAGACTCAAAACGACCACACCAATGCAACTATCAATAATATGGAAATAGGTCTTGATTGATGACACATGTTAAAACCAGTGGAAATGCACATCAGCTATGGGGTGCGGGGGTGAAGGTGGGTTGAAGGGGAAAGTAAGAACATGAATCATGTAACCATAGAAAATTCTTCTAAAAAATAAAATTTAAAATGCAAAAAAAAAAAAAGAAAGAAATCTTGCCTACCCCCTTTCAAGGGAGACTTTAATTCTTCTATTGAAGGAATCCCTTTAGAAAGGAGCCAAAGAAAGGATCACAAGCCTGACCTCTCTACTTTTTGTCAAAAAGAGGGTACCAGACTTGAATTATATTTTATACTCCCCAAATGTTACTAATCTAGGGGGATTAATTTTGTTCTTAAGTTTATGGTGTATTTCCTGGTCATTTTCCCTTAAAGAGGAAAACATTGAAACTTATATCAAAAGGCTTGGTTCCTTCCCATCAAATGCTAGTTTATATAAATACTGAATAGTGGATAAATCCATTTATCCAAGCAGAGAACAAATAGAAATTGGGACATTATACGGATTAAAATATTCCAGATAAATCAAAGAGTGAATGAGCTCTTCTAGAAGGAATACGATAGCTCAGTTATTATCAAGTTTCCTATTTTCACTTAAAGAGAAATTCACTAAGTCCTTAGGAAGGCAATCTAGAAATCAGAAGTGTGTTAGAGAGATACTTTTCCTCTGCATGTCTTTTTCCTAAAGTCTATTTTCTTTCTCTCTGGATTTCTCATCAGAGAGGACTTGGAGCTTTTCCCAAGTTCTTATGTCAACTCTACCTTTTATTCAAACACCCTGAATTGAGTCCTCATCCTCTCTATCAATGAGGAGAATCTTATGCAAATCAGCCAAGTTTTGAACAAGCTGCAAAAATAATGAGATTTGCCTAGCTACTGAAAAGTTGTAACTTACAATTCCTATGAATCTTCTTGACTTCAAAAGTTTACTTCTTTCCACATTACCACACTACTAAGAAAGGGAATTTAAAACTCTATTTTAAGTTACTCGAGCAAGAATTTGAAGCATCCCTTCTTTCACACTTAGTTAGTAAAAGTCTTTACTAGAAAAAGTTCATACCCCCAAAGACCACAAGCACTGCCTCACAAGCAGTGCCAGGCAAATTGGGAGGCTGTGATTGGTTACTGTGAAGTGGGAGAGAGACAGGAAGTGATGGGAAGAAACTGCTTATAAAAAACCAGCTCAAGGACTCCCTAGGGAAATGTGTTATCTTTGAGGAATATAAATGGATATAGGGAATCTGACCTTAATATCTTTAAACCATCAAGCTATCCTTCAAGGATGTCTAGTCAAGTGTCACCTGACCTTGCAAGTGGATTAAACAATAAACTTGTCTTAGTCACAGGAAGAAAGGAGGGAATTATTGCTAGCCCCTTTTTTCTAACTTCCAATTAATCACATTGTCTCCTAGACACCCTCACCTATGAAATCAGTTATGTCCTCAACCTCATAATGTCACCTATCCTGTTCTGTCCTTTGTTCTAACTTTATGAAAATAAGTTAAGTTTTCAGCATGAGATCTTTTGGCTCACTTTAAGGTGATCCATTGACAGGTTCGCACCTGTTAATAAATTACCTTGTTTGGAGAATACATGCCTCAATCTAACTTTACTGAATTTTACTTGTAACAGTTCTCTATCTGGAAATGGACAAGTTTCATCAAGAGTTCCTAGGAACTGTGGCTGGTCATTGAGTTGAGTTATTAAGCCTTTTAAAATTATCTTTACAATATTGTTTGTTTTTGCTGAGTCATTTTTCTCAATGTCTAATTCTTGGTGACCCCATTTAGGGTTTTCCTGGGAAAGATACTGAAATGATTTACCATTTCCTCCATTTCCTTTTCCTACTCATTTGACAGATGAGGAGCTAAGGCAAACAGAATTAAGTAACTTGCAGGGGGTTGGGGTGGGGGGCAGCTGGGTAGCTCAGTGGATTGAGAGCCAGGCCTAGAGATGGGAGGTCCTAGGTTCAAATCTGGCCTCAGACACTTCCCAGCTGTGTGACCCTGGGCAAGTCACTTGACCCCTATTGCCTACCCTTGCCACTCTTCTGCCTTGGAGCCAATACACAGTATTGACTCCAAGACGGAAGGAAAGGGTTTGGAAAAAAAAAAAAAGTAACTTGCCCAGGGTCACAGAGTTAGAAAGTGCCTGAGACCAGATTTAATCTCATGAAAATGAGTCTTCCTAATTCCAAACCCAGTATTCCATTCACTGTACTACCTACTATCCATAATACAATATTGTTATTACTGTGCAAATTGCTCAATTCACTTTGCTTCAGTTCATATAAGTCTTCCCAGGTTTTTCTGAAACCATCTCTTTTATAATTTCTTACAGCACAAAGTATTCAATTACATTCATTTGCCATACTTGTTCAGTCACCTACACTGATTTTCAAGAACAATTAATATGGATAAATATAAAATGGGAAACAGAGGCAAAAAGATCTTAAGTGACTTACACAGGATGCTATTTATATAGCAGGATAAAGGGGAAAGGCATTAGTGGGATTTTTTGCTGAGGATATATTTTTTAACTTTTTTAAATTTTGAGTTCCAAATTCTCTCCTTCCTTTGAGCCCCTCCTCTTTGAGATGGCAGGTAATATACCTATTATACATGTGAAGTCATGCACAACATATTTTCATATTCTGTTATCCTCTTGATAAGAACAGATATTGGAGACACGTAAAAATGGACAAAAAGTCAGGTGGCAAGTGGTGAGAGTTAGGAGTAACCTATAGATGCCCCAGATATTCCAATCATATGCAACCAAAGTCATGGGAACAAGAGGAAGGACCCCAGAAAGTTAGGTAAACTAAATGCAGAGCATTTATGTAAGAACCCAGTCACACAGGCCAGGCAAAAACAAATGGGTTGTCATCTCATTGTTATCTGTATTGTTGGAGGCAAGATCCACAGTGATGAGATCAAAGATTCAATATATCTTGGACCATTCACTAAGATAAGATCAAAATGGGTACATGACAGATATAAAAGAAGATTCCTAAGCAAATTGGAAGAACAGGGACCATATTACCTATCAGATTTATGGATAGAAGAATTTTTGTATAAAAAAGTTAGAAAGCATAATGAGATGTAAAATGTATAATTTTGATTCTGTACAAATAAAATTAAGCCAAGATTAAAAGGAAACCAGAAAATTGGGGATCATTTTTATACAGTCTCTTGGATAGAGGCCTCATTTCTAAAACTATATAGAGAACTTTGGCCAATTTATAAAAATAAAAGATATCACCCAACTGATTAATGGGAAAAAAATATGAACAGTTTTTGGATAAAGAAATAAAAGCCATATATAGATATATGAAAAAATGCTTTAAATAATTACTGATTAGAAAAATGCACATCAAAGCAATTCTGAGATATTTTACACCTATTAGAGTGGCTAAAATGATTAAGGGGCAAAATGAAAAATGGAGGGGGTATGGAAAAATGGGGACACTCCTGAAACTATGAACTGGGCTGACTGGTTTCAGAGAGCAATTTGTAATTATACCCAGTAAGTTATAAAATTGGATATCCAGAGACTCAGCAATAATATTGCTGGGGCTATTTCCCAAGGAGATGAGGGAAAAAGGAAAAGAGCCTATATGTTTTAAGATATTTATAGCAGCTCTCTTTGCAGTGGCAAAGAAATTGAAATTGAGATGTCCACCAATTGGGGAATGGCTGGACAAATTGACATCTGCTTGTGATGAAACACTACTGTGCCATAAGAAATGATGAGCAGGTTAATTAAAAAAAAAAAACTTGGAAAGACCAACACGAAGGCAGAAGGTAAGGGCTTTAGAAAAGAAAAAGCATAAATGGAAGGATTATTCTTGGCAGGAAGGACCCCCCCTTCTTTAAAACCTAAAGCAAAAGGCGGAGTGGAAGAGAAGATGGAGCTAAAGACAGATGGCTTCCATCACTTCTTTAGGGATGGAAGTTTCTCCTTGAAGCCTTAGTTACACTTTCCCAAGGAACACATTATCCTTGATAAGGCAGAACAGAGTGGTTCCTCTAACCCCTTTCACCTACTGAATGGAGACATTTATTTACATTCTTGCACATTCATCATTTCTAATTAGCTGTTGGTGCAGCTAGATAGCAAGTGGGTAGAGTGATGGACCTGGAGTCAGGAAATCTTGAGTTCCAATCCTGCCTCAGACATTTATTAGCTGTGTGATCCAGGTAAGCCATTTAACCTGTTTCCTTCAATTTCCTTATCTATAACATGAAGATAAAGATAGCACCTACATTCCAGTTTTGATGTGAAGATAAAATGAGATGTTTGTTTGCTTTGTAAATCTTAAAGCACCAGATAAATGCTATTATTGTTATTATTATTATTATTAAATACAAATAACAGTGGCAACACAGTGATCTGCAATGTCTACAAAATTCTTGCTATTTCTGCCTCTTTTTCTCTCCAGTGGTTGCTTGCATCTCATCCTTCTGTAGAGCCAAGAGATTTCAGATTTGCTGTCATTTTGTTTTCTTTGCCCAATACATTTCTACAGCTAGAAGGTAGAAAACAACTATTGCTTCCATAAGTAGTTTCTCTTGATTGTCTAAGGGCTCAGGCACATCTTTTCTGGATTTTGCTGTACAAATAAAAACGTCTGTATTTAAAGTCACAGTTAGCTTTAGTTGTTCTGGAAACATCTTGAAAATAAAATGAACCCGGTGCCTAAGGTCCCAGCATTTCTCTGTGTAAGTATACTAGCAGGAAAGATTTAGGTGACATCCAAAATTACAATTGAGTTCTTGTGTCTAGAGGAGTTATGATAGGATCAGAGCTACAGGACCAGACTCCCATGTCCCTGTAACAGGAGTTTTCTCTACAAGGCAACAAAGTTGTCCCTGGGGCTTGACTGATTACCTGCCTCCCTTGTCAGCCTAAGGATGAGAAATCCCCCTTATGTGGAATTGGGGTCCCTCTGAGTTGGTGGATTTCTGGGGATCATCTCGTCACCATTCTTGACACATACTGTTGTTGACCATTCATGTTTCCAATACATAGACGAGGGAACCCATCTGGAGAAGCTAAGAGTTTCTATGTCCTTGCTCTAAAGCAAAGTAAACCTTTCAACTCTTCAATGACATGCAAGTACTCACTTTGTCTGAATATCAAACTTGAACAGGATGTTGGAATTAAGCCTGCCCTAAGGAAGGATTACATTTCACATTTTAGACCACATCCATTTTTCTTCAAAATGAGAAGAAAATGGAAAGCCCCAAATAGTGATGAATTGCCTCATGCTTTCAACAAAAATTGCCTCTATGCAGTGTTTTAAGGTTTGCAAAATACTTTAAATATATAATCTCATCTGATCCTCACAAGAACCTTTTAAGGTAAGCATTCCAGGTATTGTTAATACCATTTTACAAATGAAAAAAATGAAGTTGGGAGGTTAAGTTGCACAGTCATATAACTAGCTTCAGAAGTGGAATCTGAACCCACACCCTTCATTAACACTGCCTATGCAAAAGTAACTCACAGGTTTCAAATGTTCAATTGGAGAGGGTTTTTTGGGGCGGGGAGGGGGAGGTGGGGGAACTAACTCTACAAGGTGGCTTTAAATCTTCCATATCAAGTTGTGATTCTCTATAAATATAAAATTACTTCTTGTTTAACTTTTCTTCTGGTGGAATGAAAACGACCATGCACCACAGCTGTGTTTCATTTGTGGTTTACTGTAGATAAACAAATCTTTTTAGTCTTTTTCAAATTAAGACTGAAAGGATAGAGAACGAGTGGTATAAAACTGCTTTATTATTCACATAATTTACATATATGAAAGATCATCACTTTCTTTGAAACAAGAAAGTTTACAAATGACCATTTTTTTCCCCATTTTTATCAATAAACTGTTAGGCAACATAGTATAGGTGATCACTTCTATCTCAAATCACAAGTATGCATCTAGTAGGTGTGGACATAAAAAATTATCTGTTTTTGCATTGATCATTTCTGAATTTTTTCCTTTAGAATAATAACTTCCTATTTTCAGAAATGCATTTTGAAATAGG
The DNA here is from genome assembly GCF_016433145.1 of Gracilinanus agilis. NCBI lineage: Eukaryota > Metazoa > Chordata > Mammalia > Didelphimorphia > Didelphidae > Gracilinanus > Gracilinanus agilis. The sequence goes on along the minus strand of NC_058130.1, from coordinate 334,102,129 downwards.
ACATATAGTTTGACCTATGTGGCAATTAGAAAAAAAAATCTTTGTACTCCACAGGGAAAGATAAAGCTACAATCATATTTTCTGTAATTAATATTTTAAAAAATACAAAAGTGAAACCTTTTGAATCTGGCTGAGACCTAAAATATTTGTGAATAATTCTTTTCATTTTCATAGTAGTACTAAATTTGCTTTATTTTCTCTTTTTCTGAGACCAGTTTTTCTAATAGGATCCTTTAAATGACTTGATTCTTTAAAACAATCAGATCAACCCACTGTATACGTAATAAAACATAACATTTCTCCGAAAGTTGCTGTTTACAAATGAAATCTGTAAGAGACAAAAGTTTAATTAGTACTGTTCATATAAATTAGTTCACAAGGGGTAATCTGAACTATTGTTCCATCATACAATCTAATTCTGAATGCAAATTCAGAGAGAAATAAATTTAGCTTAAAACTTTTAAAAAACAGCACAATGAAAAAGCAATTTCATAATTATCATGATTTTTCGGTATCTGGTGCTTAAATGAATGAAAAACATATATGCATGCCTGAGTGGAAGGAATCTTCACTCTGACTTGCAAGTATCCCTTCTAATTGTAATCCTATCTCATTCTTCCTCGATGGACTTTAGACTTAACTCTCCTTTTTTTATGGGCAGTAGTCATGACTTAAGAAAAATTTTCTTGGGAAACAGATTTGAATCGAAATAATTTCTGTATTGATCTAATCATCTATTCCCCAAATCTGGCTTATACAAAACCTAAGTAAAGCCTAGGATGATTTGTTTTTACTGGCTTTTGTTATTTGCCTTTAGCCTGAGAGAATAAAGAAGAAATCAAGTTGGGAATCTTGTGATTAGTTCCCAATAGCCCTCCTCCCCTCTCCCAGCCTGAACTCAAGACTATATATTTCCTATGGTGTCTGGATGCCTCTTCCACAGGTCCTAAGGCTCCTCCTCCAGACTGGAGTTGTTCCAGATTCTGCATTCTGATCCCTCTTCTCAATTACACAATTTTCAAAGTATATATAGATCTCATTCAGGAACTTTATATAACTTTTTCTAAGTACAGCTTTTTCTCTCGCAATTTGGTAATATGTTTCATTATTGTTACCCAGCCTTAAAGAATAAGAAAATTTCTGTAGGTGGTGGCAGATTTGGAAATACTCTTTTTTCCTATGTGAAATTTAGATTTCAGTTTGCATTCTGAAGAGTTCTACTTTCAGGAAAAGACTGATTAATGGAAGACTAAAAATCAAGCTACTTATGGAAAACCGTAAGTATTCTCTGGGAGGTTTTATCAGAACTGCTGGGGGAGGGGAGGTGCAGAAAAGAGATTGTGATGGTAACTAGATTATACAGATGAATCACTGCACCTTGAAATTATTACTCTTAAGTGAAATAATTGGCCAAGAGTTTATACTGAAAACAGAATTTATGAAATCAATTGTCTAATTGATAATCTATTAGAATTTTTTTTAACCATAACTCAAACTGCTTATTTGAGGGCTTGCCTGATCAACTCATGTAGAATTTAGGGAAGGAAGAAAGAAGCAGCAAAAAACTTAACAATTTACAATCACTAATTTATAGAAAGAATTCTGTCTCACCAACTAGAAATAAAATGCAAGAGTTTTTCTTGTTGCAAAGTATGTGATTATGTTGAAATTAAAAACAAAAAAAGCCCACTTAAAATACCACTGAGAGCCAAGTTAGTCAACTAAGATCTGAGGAAAATCTCTCTGCTTCACAACTCCCAAGAATCCAAATATATTTGATTATAATAAACATGGTTAATGGCTTAAAATGGAGGAAGAGATTCCTAATTGAATACTGACAATCATTTCTACCTTACCCACAAGTCTGTCAGGTGAAAAGACTACAACAGAACAGCATTCTTATAAATAAATAAAAAATAAATAAATAAGCTCTTTGATGTTTCACCTCTATACAAATATGGAAGTTAAATATTTACTTTTCAATTTGAACCATCAATCTTACATCAATATGGATTCTTTTATTACAAAAATACATATTTATAGTCAGAGAAATAGCTGATAACAGAAAATGGTTGCTTCTTTGCCATTCTCTAAAGTTTCACAATCTGCTTCCATCTACTTATTACAAAGGCAATTTAAAAGGCCCCTACCAGGAAATTACTTCACAAAAAGAAGTGTTCACTAAATGTTATATACAATCAACCTCCGAAGACCTCAGGCCTACGATTGAAAAGGCATTTATCTGTGACACCAGAAAGTGTCCACATGTGTCCAGCACAGGAGGTGGGTCAAAATGTAAACAAGAGTCATTATTTATTTGATAAACCAGTCTTAACTGCTTGACTCAACTAATTTGAAGGAAATATCCATAATGTAATCCAGTGATTTTAAAAGCTTCAAGACCAAGTTCATTAAATACAAAATAACCCCAAGAAAAATCAACAGTGATCCTCTAGCTAAATACTGCTTTGTTGTTGCAATTCAGAATTAAAATCCCAAGCTGCATAAAAAAGCTTCAGGTTTACTGTGTTTCATCCACTTCCATAAAAATATCACTAAAAAAATATTCAGCAACTTTAGTTGGTTCCTCTTCAGTTTCCATCTTTTGGTCACTTTTACAACTTTCTTCCTCAACTGACTGATCACAGGAAACCTAATAATGTGAGAAAAATAAATATTAAAAAGTACTACAATTGTAGAACACTATCAGTTCATGTGCTAGCAAATTTTGCCAAACCACTTCTATTTTCTTTCTTTTAAAATCTTTCTAATAAATGAAAGTTAACAGGAGGCATCAGGAATTTATTTAGAAATAGAGGCACTGTAGAAAATATAGCAATAAAAATATTTTTAAAAAGAATATCATAAAACACTAATGCACAAAGTTACTATTTCCTTGGCCTAATTCTTTACCCATAATTGGGATTCTGTCAGAACTTTCTCTTAACTATCCATCAGTTAGACTATGTGGCTTAAGCAAACTGTTTCAACTCTACATTTTTGAGATTTACTATCTTTAAAATAGAGCTCATAATTTCTCTTGGCATTGTAGGTGAAAATTATACAACCAACGGTTAAACATGAGTAGAGTCTAAGGATTACACACAAGAAATTCAAACAAAGCAGATTATAATCTGGAAAGGCAATCAATGAAGGGGCATACAATCCTACATTTCACAGCAGTTCCTAATGAAATCATTCTATTATTGCGCCCCAAAGAAATAAAAAATTCCAGCAACTGGCATTTAAGGCAGCAAGGACATTTTCAGTCTCAGAGAGAATGCCTCTAAAAATGGATAATGCCATTGCATCATAAAAAGACTTCAATAATAGAAACTAGGTAAACAATTAAGTTGTGAGGCAAATGAAAAATTTAAAACAACATATAAGCTGATGAATCCACAACTAACTACCCTTTGCTCAAAGTCAAACACTGCTTTCTTCTTTTACCTCTTTTGTTATTAAAGAAGTAATAATAAAGTTTCTAACTTTGATTAGATCAATGGCTTTGATCCAGAAATTTCTAATATTAACTCCCTAATTAATGAACTTTTCCTCTCCTTTTCCTATGTGTTTATTTTGTAGCCTATCACTATTTATCATTATGTTCCTTCTTTGAGTACTACGTTTACTCCATTTCACACAAAAGTAATAAAATGTAGAAGTAACCATCTATACCTGAGGTGTTGAGCTGCTAACAGTACCAGCTTCAGAATGAGTTTCAGCACTTGCAGGTGGAAGGGGACAAGAATCTTGCTTTTTTCTCTTGCCTTCATTTAGGAGAACTGGTCTTTTAATATTACGCCTTGATACAGGTATTAGAGGTTTCAAACGCTTTTGATTATTCATTGGTGTGGCTTCTTCAGATTCTAAATTATTCTTTGAACATATCAAAGATAAAAATCCCAGGGGTCTTCGGCCAGGCCTAGAAACAGAAATAAAAAGACATTCTTCTTTATGTGCCTAGAATGCCTTTATTTCAGGTCAAGAAGAGAGTTGCAAGTTGTCAACTATCATCCATGGCAACACTTAATGTTTGAAGGATACATTTATTTGATAAATTAAAAGAAGAGGAAACAATTATTACACAATTAGAGATTTCTTCACAATACCTGGATAACAAAGAGGATGGCTTGCTACTCTGTTCTAATTGATGAGTAGACCCAGTTCTTTCATGCTTGTCAGAGATTACAACTTCATCCTGAGGTAAATGAGGAGCATCCTCTTCTTTCTGAGTACGTGTCATCTCAATGCAAGACACAGTTTCTGAACCCTGAACACTGGGTTCTGACGGCTCTTTCTGTGTCTCCTGAGGCTCTGCAATTATACATGTGCTTTCCAAGATAGGTACAACTGTCTGCTTTTCATAAGGCTCTCCTTCAGAAGACACAAAAAATAGTAAGTACAAACAAAGAAACAATTCAGGAAATGTATTTATTCAAATGATCTAAAATGATTTTAAAAAATCAGTAATTTTTTGTAAGAATCCTTATATCTCTTGTTAGCTATAAGCTATTTTAATAACTCAATTTGGAACATTTACTTTAAAAGTTCCATTTGGAATAAGCTTAAGTATTAAATGGAAGATGGATAAAATGTCTATGCCAAAAAAAAAAAATAATTTAAAGCAATAGAAGTAAATGGTGCACCTACACTCTGAGTCAGATCTAAAACAGAAGGAAAGATGTCATATATACAAAAACTTTATAGTAGTGCTTTTTTTAAATACGAAAAAGCTATTTTTTAAAAAGCGAGTCAAATGGGTAATTACTGAATTTTAATATATATGATGGAGCATTATTATATCCTAAAAAATAATCAATATGAAGAATTTAGGAAAACTTGAAAAGGCTTGTATAAATTACTTAGGAATAAATTAAGCTGAACCAAGAAAACAATTTTCATGATGACTTACAAAGAAAAAAATAATACCAACTGACTCAAGAATTCTGATTGATGTAAAAAACAACTAGGACTTCAGAGGTCTTGATTTTGAAGCAAGTTTTCAGCTTGCTCAAAAACAACACATTTTCAGAGGTAGTCATTATGTTGATTTGTTTTGCTTGACTACACTATTTGTTACAAGAGAGGTTTCTACTGTGAGTTTGTGGAATTGCTGGGAAGTAACAATGATGTTAAATAAAAGTATCAATAAAACAATTTTTAAAGCTAATGATAACAATGTCTGAAAAAACTGTGAAAGATAAATGAATGGAATATTATTACACAGTAATAAATCACAAATGAGAAACCAGAGCAATATGAAAAGATGTATATGAACTGATACAGAGGACTGTGAAAAGGCAGACTCATTCAAAAGTATATTACTATAGATCTGTCGATTGTTATGGCCATTCTGGAAAGCATCCTGGTGTGAGCTTTTCTGTTTTGGCCTTTATGGATGTATATAAACCTAGTAATAGGATCTGGGACAAAGGATACAGTCATATTTTCATGACTTTATCAGCACAATTCCAAATTGTTTCTACAATGATTTTAACAATTTATAGATTTACAACAATACACTTTTGAATGAGGCTGCCTTTCCACAGCCCTTCTAACACTATTTCCAAATTTTGTCTTTTTTAACAATTTACTGGATTTGATAGTCTTTAACAGTAGAAATATTAGAGATGACTGAAATCTTCAGAATATGTTCAGCCAAGAATTCCAATATCCTTCTCAACCAAATTAGTCAAAATATAAACAAAGAGACACACTGATTCACTCTTTTGTGAAACTGCAATATAATTTTTTAAAGTTCTTTTCTTTCCCTTGATAGTTTCAGATATCTATGTACCATGAATCAGTAGCATAATGAAAATTTTATGCGCTAGAAATACTAAAGTCCTATAAAAAATGGAGGCAAAGGTTATTGGGAATGTGTTACAAATAGTCTGATTATAAAGTGGTAACTGATACTATGTAATATTTTTACTTATGTAAAGAATGAGTTTGGTTTGTTTTTGGGGGGCAAACAAACAAAAAAGCCTCAGCATACCCTAACACTAGGACTTTCTTTTCTTTTTCTTTTTTAATTTTTTTTAAACCCATAACTTCTGTGTATTGGCTCCTAGGTGGAAGAGTGGTAAGGGTGAGCAATGGGGGTCAAGTGACATGCCCAGGGTCACATAGTTGGGAAGTGTCTGAGGCCAGATTTGAACCTAGGACCTCCTGTCTCTAGGCCTGACTCTCAATCCACTGAGCTACCCAGCTGCCCCCAACTAGGACTTTCTAATCACTGATTAGTCATTCTAACTTTGGGATTTGAATATAAATTTTAAAATGAAGGTCAAGCCAAAATGGTTATACAAATACACACACGGAATATATGTGTGTATGCGTACACATATAAATATGTTTAATATAATATATATAATAATCAGGTCTTTCAAAATCAGAAGTATCACTGGCTATCCAAGTCTTCACATCACTTTCTCCACATAAAAAAATGCAACTTCCCTGGCTCTGATTGTCTCAAGCAGTATTAAGCAATTACTTTAAATACACTGACAGCCTAAGTCAAGGCAAGTCAAGGCAGAAAAAGAAAAGAGGTGGGGAAGAGGGAGGGGAGCAGAACTAGAAAAAGAAAGTAGAAGGGGAAAGAGGGGGAAAAAAAGAAAAAAGTCTGAAAAGAAAAGAGGGAAATACAGAAGGAAATGGGAGAGGGGCATCAAATGCCAATTTGGTAAGACTTTCCCAAAGAATTATTATAAAGATATTAGAACCCCAAATTTTAAGACCTTTAGGAGAAAGTCAAGTCACAAAGCTTTTTACTAATATGAATCTTCAGGGTGATTCCAGGTAATAGATATCATTAAAATTGAGAATATGGGCTAGGGCCACTCAGCATAAATTTGGCTTTTAAAAAAAGCCTGATAAATATCTGATTTCAGCTACACAAGATACTAATAACTCTAATGAATTGTTTTGTGGAAAGCACCAGAAACTCTCTTAATTCCAACATAAAAGAAAAAACCGAAAATTGTTAAGATCCAAAATAGGAATATCTTCAGATACTAATAACAGAGATGATAGCTCATATTTATAACTATAAAACTACATAATTTGATCCTCATTACCAGTCAGAAAGGCGGTGTGATTATATCTATTTCACAGATGAGAGTAACTGAGGTTTGAGAGGTTAAGTTACTTGCCCAAGGTCCCACAGCTATTAAGTATAAAAGCCAGAAGCTGAAAAATCTTGGTGCTTTGGGTATTAATAGGCAGAAGTCTCATTTACACTACAATGCCTGAGGCTGGCTAATTAGTAGGTAACCATGACTTCTTTCAAGTGACTAACTCAAGTCTGTGAAATATCCAGTGAGATCAAGGTCATTCATGAGGATGAGCAATATATTAAACATCAAACCCCTTACCTGCAGCATTCTTGTGCATACTTATTAATTCTTCTGAACACACCTGTTTTAAATAAATGTTTAAAGTTAGAAATGCTTTTCTCTCTTCTCTGTTCAATTTTAACAAGATGACAAAAATCTCTTTTAAAAGAATAGCTCAGGGGGCAGCTGGGTAGCTCAGTGGATTGAGAGCCAGGCCTAGAGATGGGAGGTCCTGGGTTCAAATCTGGCCTTAGACACTTCCCAGCTGTGTGACCCTGGACAAGTCACTTAACCCCCCCATTGCCTAGCCTTATCACTGTTCTGTCTTAGAACCAATATTGGTTCTAAGGTTCTAAGGCAGAAGGTAAGGGCTTTAATCTTAAAAATAAATAAATAAAAGAATAGCTCAGATGGTTAGAGTATAATGGTGACAATCAAGGCTATAGGATCAATTCCACATTGAAATTGTGTTCCATGAATTCAAAGAATCTACTCTCATTTAAGCTTAGGAACTTCCATGAAATTACAGTTATAACCATGTTAAGGAATAAAATAAAGAGCATATAAATTATAGTAATTCATAATCCTCTGGACTTAAGGATATGTCTCAATCTCATAAACTTATAGTTAGAAGAGACTTGAGGTCATCTAGGCCAACTCCCTTATTCTATAGTTGAAGAACTGAGGCCCACAGAAGTTAAATGACTTCCTTATGGTCAGAAAAGTTTAAAAAGTCACAAAGAGGAGATGTGAGCTCATCTCCTCTAACTTTAAACGAAGAGCACATCCCCCCTTGCTTTTCCCCTTTTCATATTGCCTCTATATCAGTTACATTTTGGAGATCTCAAGAACATAAAACTTTGGTTTAGGTATCTGATAACACCCAAATACACAATAACAAAAGGAGATTGTTATAGAAATCTGGGCACTATGAGGGTTATACCTCAAGGCTTGTCTCATTGTATATAATTCTGAAATTTATAAAAGTATTTAAGAACTTCATATTTCCTCATCAAACTATTCCTTCCCACTTTTTTTATGGTTCTCTGAATGCTGAATGCTCAGGTTGTTCTATCACTAGCTCAGAAAACATCAGGTAATAATACTCAGACACTCAACTGGATCTGTGATTTCAATGAAAAGGGAGTTCCCAATTATGCACAGGTGTGCACTTATGGCTGCCCATTCTAGGAGATTCTTGTCCATATTTTCTGTAAGTTTACCTAATAATCCACAATCCTTCCCTTGGATTAACTACCTGGTCAAAATATTTTCTCTTTCTTTCATATTTTTGCTTGATTGTTTTAGGTCCTCAACGGTTCTCTTACCTCAGAGATGATTGTCAGACAATCCTCTCCTGAAGTAGAAACACTAAGTTCTGTAGGAGCAATAAGACTATTGCTTTTTTCAAGGCTACAGCCAAGTGTCTTACTCAATGCCAGATCCACATCAGTTGGAGGCTTTTCAGGAGATGGCTGGACACTGATTCCATAACTAGATAAATGTGTGGCATCTTCACCAAATGGGAAATTCAAGCTGCAGTTAAAATAAATAGAATTTTCTAAATGTATAAGTTACTATCATTCCAATGAAAAAACATGACAAATTATTCTTTGACTACCACTGACTACTTATTAATTATATTCATTCTTAGGGTGTGATCTCACTTTGAATTCTTATGCATGGGTTTTCAATCTGAAATTTTTTTTTTAAACCCTTAACTTCTGTGTATTGGCTCCTAGGTGGAAGAGTGGTAAGGGTGGACAATGGGGGTCAAGTGACTTGCCCAGGGTCACACAGCTGGGAAGTGTCTGAGGCCAGATTTGAACCCAGGACCTCCTGTCTCTAGGCCTGACTCTCAATCCACTGAGCTACCCAGCTGCCCCTCAATCTGAAATACTTAATAACTAACTGCATTTTCAAATTGAAAGGGATTTGACTTAAATAAATTCCCTTCAATCTACGACATTTTGATTTCTCTTATTTGCTATATATAGAGCCCTCCCAGAATCTTAGTGTTGTTTTAAGCTTTAGTAGCTTAAAAATAGCTTTAAGCTTAAAATTGCACTAAAGTTTAAAACTATAGCTAAGAGGCTCAGTGGATTGAGAGCCTGACTTAGAAAAGGGAGGTCCTGGGTTCAAATATAGCCTCACTCACTTCCTGGCTGTGTGACCCTGGGCAAGTCAGTTAACTGTCATTGCCTAGCCCTTAAACGCTCTTCTGCCTTGGAATGAATACATAGTATTTGAGTCAAAGACAGAAAGTAAGGGTTTTTAAAAAAAAAAAAAAAAAGCAGCACTAAGACTTTTGGGACATCCTATATATCAGTGGTTCCCAAACTTTTTTGGCCTACCGCCCCCCCTTTCCAGAAAAAATATTACTTAGCCCCCTGGAAATTATTTTTTTTTTAATTTTAATAGCAATTAATAGGAAAGATAAATGCACATTGGCCATCATTGCTCCCCTGGATCGCTGCAGCACCCCCACTTTGGGAATCACTGCTATATATTAAGGAATTGAATTAATAAATAACTAGGCTAGAGGAAAATCTTAACACTTTTCATGAGAAATTAGAATTAGGTTATACAGAAAACATCAATATCCAAATGTCTGGGGTTTTTTTTTAAACCAAATATGAGAATGATCATAATACATTTCTTCTTTAGCTATCTATCCAGAAACTAAAGGAAAGTATTTGAGGTAATTACAAATAAAATTACAACTAAGCTTATTTCATTTAAAAAAATAAATTTATTGATTTCTTTTCCCAAAATTCAGCAAAAAGAATCGTAATTTACCTCAGCTCTCCCCTTTCTTCTTTATTTGTTGATTTGACCAATATGGGTGCTGGCAGTAGAGGGCCAGTTAATGAATCAGATGTACCAGCAAACTGTTCTGCTGAGTCTGTCGGAATTTCTACCAGAGTTAAAATGATTGTCTGCTCCTCCTCTTCGCCTTGATGTTCACTATCAACCAGATTCACTATCAAAGTTTAAGAGTCAATAATGAAAATCTGAACTAAGATATATTAGCAATTTTTCTATTTAGAATTATAAAAGGTAGTAACTGTATTCAAGTTAGTCATAGCACAAAGAGTCACATAAAGTATAAATAATAGCATTTCACAAAGAAAGACGATCCAGTATAAGAGCAATTTAAAAGACTCTTGATTTAAAGTTCACTTCAGCATCTACAAAAAATATTCTTAATGAATGAAAAAAATGTTTGTTTTTTAATACATAAATAAGAGTAAAGTATGAGGGTAAAAAAATTACTCTATAGAAGTAGAATGTCATACCTGCAGGGTCATCTGGGATGATTATATTTTGCTGCTCAACTTCTGCAGCAGTATTCAATCTACACTCCTATGGATATTCAAAATGAAAGATACTTTAGGACAATCTGACACAATGAACAGCTACTAGATAAGTATTCATGGGAATTATTTTAACCCAAAATACTTAGAGATCTTTTTAAAAAATTTTCCATTTTGGTAATGTTTTTCATTTGTTTAATTATAGGTGTACACATATATATTAAAGAGATCTAGGAGTGAAAGCTGAAGTGTTTTTACTTTAAGTATGCTAATCACATTACCTATATAATTTCTATCCAATGAAATAATTTAGATTATGGTCCTAAACTTTTTCCCCTCTACAGAACAAGTACCAACTTGATAAGAGAAAAAAGTTACATGGAGAAAGAAACTTACCTCTCGGCCAGCTTCTGGCATATGGCCTTTAGCCCTTGATAATAATCACATTTAAATTAATTAGACACATAGAAAGCTCTGGGCACAATAGAGGATAGGGAAAGTGACAGATCAATGTGCCACAAAGGTGTCTGTCAATCTGTAACTGCTAGGAGATGTGTCATAATAAGAGAGATAAGATATGAGAGAAATGAGGTTTGGGTTCTCCCCAAACATACAGAAAGTTAGAGGGGGGGAAAATCAGCTCATACAAAGACAGGGCCAAGAATGGCGTGTGTGTGTGTGTGTGTGTGTGTGTGTGTGTGAGAGAGAGAGAGAGAGAGAGAGAGAGAGAGAGAGAGAAAGTATATAAGTATATGAGAGAGACAGAGAGAATGTGCTATCAGCTGGAACATTATAACCTAAGCATTTTCAAAGACTGAAAGATTGCCAAATCAATTACCCAAATGAATAGAATCATATTATATTGAATGTCACTACAAAGGCGTACTTATATTTATAGAGATAGTTTCATGCTTTGGTGGATGGACCCATAAATACAAATGTTTATAGGCTTATTTTTTTAAAGGCATAAGACAAATAATCCTGTGTAACAAATGGGTATATGACCTTTGTAGAGTTCCTACACATTTGATAATCAATTTAACAGGAACTAATTATATGAAGTTCAAAATGAAGGTGGGGGAAAAAGCCAGTTGAACACTTGTCAATTTATCCATTTTAGTCATTACCTTTCCAGTCCCCATCCATATTTACCCTTAAACACTCCAACTATAAAGTCTTTCAAACAATCTATCAAATTCAAAAGTTAACTAGAGATGTAGACGTTTAATGGAATGGTATGGTTCTTCCATTTTGCTGTTAACAGATTCAAAGTACTTCAACATAAAACAAATTACTAGAATTGACTAAATATTGGCTATTTCATTTCTAAAACTAAGAACACATTCGTATTTTTAAAAAATTCTATCACTGTAAAATAATATGGAGTTTTGAAGGACTTAAGGATAAGAGGAAAGTCTAGATATTTTTTTACCTGTACAAAATGAGCCATTAATAAGTTGTGTCTATCATTATCACTGCTCTGAAATTCTCCTATAGGCATCTCAGTGAGATTATAGTTGATATCATGAGAACTGGTAGTGGCTAATGGAGAAGCAGATACCATTTGGGACTCTTGAGATTCCTTGTCCTGGTTTTCTTCACTGAAAGCAAAAAATATATGAAAAAATAGGCATAAAATCACAGAATCTTATTGCTATAAAGGTCTTGAATAATCTAATTTAATTCTCACATTTTAAACTAATGAGAAAAATGAGGCTCAGAGAATTGATTTTTCCAAGGTCACAACTTTAAGTCCCTTTACTCACAGCTTGATGTTGTTTCTACTATGCAATGAATAAACAGCTTTTTATACATTGGTGTTTTTATACAACATCCAATTATTTATCTTCAACTATAAAAACAATGTTTTCATCAATATAGCACCTTAGAAAACAAGCCATTTTATACATTTAGTTAATAATAGCTAGATAGCAATTTATCTAACAATTTAAAGTTTGCAAAGGATCCTATAAATATTATCCCCATCTGATCCTCAAAATAACTCTGGGAGGTAAGTGGTTATTATAATCCCAATCTTACAGTTAAGGAAACTGAGTCAGACTAAGGCTTGCCCAGAATCACAGAATAAAAAGTGTCTAAATCTTGTTTTGAATTCCAGTTTTCCTGACAAGGTCCAGTGTTCTATCCATCTATTCTAAGACAGAAATCAGCAAGGGCTAGGCAACTGGAGGTAAGTGATTTGCCCAGAGTCACACAGCTAGGAACTGTCTGAGGCCAGATCTAAGTCCCCCCAACTCCAGGCCTGGCACTCTAACTACTGTGCCACCTAACTGCCTCCAATATTATAATTATTCATAAAGTTGGCTGAATGTCCCAACTCCATATATTTCAGAGAAGCAAGAATAAAATAACTCCAAGGAAAATCTTTATTAAATGTTTGCTTTGTGCTGGAAACTGTGCTATGTTTACCTCACATTGAGCAAAATAGCAAAGATGACAAAGACTTTTGGAAGCACTGTGAGAAGACAAGCACCCTAATATGCCACTGGTAGAATTGTGAACTGGGTCAACCACTTGGAAAGCAACTTGGAATGATAACCAAAAAAAAGGAAGGGAAGGGAAGGGAAGGGAAAGGAAGGGAAGGAAAAAGGAAAAGGAAAAGGAAAAAGAAAAAGAAAAAGGGAAAGGAAAAGGAAAAGGAAAAGGAAAAGGAAAAGGAAAAAGAAAAAGAAAAAGGGAAAGGGAAAGGAAAAGGAAAAGGAAAAGGAAAAGGAAAAGGAAAAGAAATAAGAATAAAATGTCCCAATCTTTTGATGCAGAGATCCTATTGCTAAGCATATGCTCTCATGGAAATCAAAGACAGAAAGACTCCACATATACCAGATATTCATATTAGCACTTTTAGGTAGCAGAGAACTGGAAACAAAATTGGTGCTTATCAATTGGGGATTAGCTAAACAAACTGTGGTACACAATTGTAATGAAATGTACTGTAAGAAATATCAATTGTCAAGAATTCAGAGAAATGCAGGAAGACTTATATGAACTAGTAGACAAAACCAGGGGAAAAAATATACAATGCATTAAAAAAACATAAAAGAGCAGAATGGAGAGGGAGAAACCCTGAAGATATTTCATTGACCAAGGTTGGCCCTAGATAAGAGTTGATAAAATGCACATCACACTCCTCTTTTAAGAGGTAAGAGACCATGGGTTTGAAATATAGCATCTACTGTCAGACAGAATTGATGTGATGACTAGTTTGGCTAAACTGGTTTTTTTCTTTCTTTTATAACTTTTTTAATGTGGGTGACAGTGACTTTACTGATTGGAAAGGGGGAAGGCTATATTTCGAAATGAAGGCAATGAAAAAAAATTAATATCAGTAAAAATAAGTTTAAAAAATCTTTTAAAAACAATTGTAGTAAGCTCTGAAGGAAGTAAAGTTTAGATAAGACATTGCTTCTACCCTCATGGAACTTACAACTTAGTAAGACAAAAACAGAAAAGTGTTACTAAACAAAGTATCATATTAGGTCTAAGAAGGAAAGTCATTAATACCAAAAGCAGTTTTTCCAAAAGTTGCAAAAACTGGACTGGAAGAAACTGGTAAAGTCACATGGGGCATCTTAGCAGCCTATTAGCATGTAAATGTAATTTCCTTCTTTTGTTTACCTTTGAAAATGGTTGACTTCTTTGCCATCATTAGTGCATTCAATACTGCATAGATCTGTCAACTTGCCAGTCTGTATGTCAGTCTTAATCTTTGATTCTAGGTTTATATCTTCCAACACTGCTCCTTTGGAAGCACTGCATTCTGTTTCTTTTAGAAAACAGAACAAATTATTCAATATATTTTGCAAGATAACATGGCTTATACTAAAAAACATATTCTTGATTAAACTCTTACCAAAATAGTTTACTTAATTAGTAGTTCTTCTAAATACCCAAATAAGAAAAACTGATGTAGTACTCGCAACGAGGAAAAACAATGACAATGGTCAACTGTATTTATGGATTCTAAATCTGACTGATACATTATGAAGCATATTGTTTGCTAAACCATTTCTCCCTGGCAACCTCAACCCAGTCTAAACTATTTCATTTTAAAAGCCCATCCTGCAAAAAGTAATACTGAAAATCATATTGAAAAAAATCAAGTTTTACACATCTATATCACTTATAATGAATTTACAAGTCACTTCATACACATTTTATTCATATGATCATTATAATAACTCTGTGAAATATTAATATTATCCCCTATTTACAGGTTAACAAACTGAGACTCAGAGAGGACTTATTCCAGGTCTTCCTACTCCAACTCCAGAGCTCTTTTGCCCACACTACCTTCTTAAAAGATAAAATTACTTCAGCAAGATCTCCATTACTTGTAACATAAAAAAAAAATCTAAATGTCTTTTTATTTACAATCTTAAAACTGCAATTATATGGTTCTCTCACAAATTATCTTTGCCTTGCTGAAAATTCAATCCTTTAAAAGGCAAAAGTAATGAAGGTAGGGAGCAGCTGGGTAGCTCAGTGGATTGAGAGCCAGGCCTAGAGACGGGAGGTCCTAGGTTCAAATCTGGCCTCAGACACTTCCCAGCTGTGTGATCCTGGGCAAGTCACTTGACCCCCATTGCCTACCCTTACCACTCTTCTGTCTTAGAGCCAATACACAGTATTGACTCCAAGATGGAAGGTAAGGGTTTAAAAAAAAAAAAAAAGTAATGAAGGTAGAACTGCTATTTTGGATATAACACTGATAAATTAGAAAATAAGTGGCAAAGAAGAAATTAACTATAACCTCAGGAGGAAGTGAACAAGACATCTTAAAGTTGAAGAGGGGCAGGTAGGTGATTTAGTGGATAGAAAGCCAAACCTAGAGACAGGAAGTCCTGGGTTCAAATCAGGACCCAGATACTTTGTAGCTTAACTTGACTTGAGTTTAAAAAGATCTGTGATTTCCCTTCCATGGCAAACTATACCTGCTCCCAGGACCTTCAATTTAATCTAGCTTACTAGGTAAGTTCTAAGGAGTTGCCCAAGTCCAGATTTTAAAAGGCTTTCACCATCAGACACCTAAAAAGTGCCCGGGAAATGATTTGAGTCCAGTTCTTTCAGATTTCAAGCTCTAGGGCCATGAAGAACAAGTTAAGACTAAAAGAAATAATACATGACCCCTCTTTTATATGACAGTCCTTCTTTGTATATGAGAAGTGTCAATATTGCTACCAAGTTCCCCTAAAGTTTTCTTTTTCTACGGTAAATATCCCAAATTCATTCAGCTGATCCTCACACGGGATGTTCTCCAGGCTTCTCACCATCTTGGATGGCCTCTTCTGCTCTAGCCTCTTTATGCCCTATCTCAAATGTGGTACCCGGAATTAAACAAAGTGTTCTCAATGTCAGCAGATAATTATTATCACCCTCATTCTGGACACCAACTATGCTTTTCTTATGCTATCCACATTTAGAGAAAGAACTGTGGGAGTAGAAATGCGGAAGAAAAACTTGTTTATATGGGCATATGATTTGGGATTTTAGTTTTAAAAGATTACACTATTACAAAAATGAATACTATGGAAATAGGTTTTGAGTGATTATACATGTATATTCCAGTGGAATTGCTTGTCAGATCCAGGAAGGGGGAAAGGAAAAGGGAAGGGAGATGATATGAATCATGTAACCATGGAAAAATATTTTTAAAAATAAAAAATTTTTTTAAATTTTTTAAATCCCCAAATAAGAATCAGATAAAAGATCATTTTGTACTAAGAATATTCAAATAATCATTATAAGGTAATTTGTTCATTCACTGTGTGTAATTTTATGAGAGTTTAAACTCCTTAAATAAAACACTTATTGACAAATATTCCATTTCAAATGCTGATATGCTATAAGCTTAAATGTGGGGCCAAAAACAGCTCCATTTCTGAAAAAGAGCCACAACACTCACCACTCTGGATGTCAACCTGTTGATCCACAGTTGCAGGAAAACTAGTAAGTTTCCGACGAATGTGTCTATCTTTTCCAAGTATTTTACTAAGGTTTGGTTTAGGCTTAGGAAATCTGCTTCTTGTTCTCAATGAACTTGTCTTTTTAGAAGACTGGTCACTATTGAAAAGAAGAAGAAAAATGTAAATCAACCATAGATGTTTCAAAAAAAAGCTACTTTATCTGCTGAACTTTATAAGCACATCAATTTTGTTGTCTTAAAGAGTTAATCAGTCTCCAAAGTTTAGGTCAATTTTCATAATTACTTTAGAATAGTTTAAATAAATTTCAGCAAAGATTTGAATATACCATGATGCAACATCAATGTGAAATGTTATAAGCAAAAAAAACCTGTTCTTTTTAAAATTAAGAAACTAGTGCCATCAATTCTCATTCTGATTTATACTTTATGATTAACTATGCTTCAACATTATCTGGTATAACAGTTAATTTAAAATTGTGTTGTTAAATGACATTCTAACTTACATTTATTTTATACTATTAGTCAAAAGAAACTAGA
The DNA here is from genome assembly GCF_016433145.1 of Gracilinanus agilis. Classification (NCBI taxonomy): domain Eukaryota; kingdom Metazoa; phylum Chordata; class Mammalia; order Didelphimorphia; family Didelphidae; genus Gracilinanus; species Gracilinanus agilis. Next base: position 334,084,991 of record NC_058130.1, on the reverse strand, counting down.
CCTATAAAGAAAAATCCATGAAATTAACCTGGAAGGTATAGAATTTTCCTTTATTTGCCCGGATATATTCATTTCCTTTCCAGTATTTTGCTCTTCTAATATAATCTTATTTTCATCCAGTGATGTAAGCAATGTACTAGGGCTTGGTGAAGAAATTACTTGCTGTTCAAGAACTACTCTGTGGTCAAAGGTCTCTGGGTTGGAAGTGGAAGTATTGCTCTTTAAGTCATCTTCAGGAAGCACACACACTATTCCTATTTGTATGAAAATAGAAGACAAAATTTTCAAATGAATTAACTTATTCAATAAACCAACAAAGCAATAATTTCGTATGATTCCTCTATGATGGAAGAATTAATTACATTTAAAGATATAATCTGAACAATTTTTATATAATGAGGATTTACTCTATTATGGCTTGAGTATTAGCAGAACAAATATAGACTTAGGTGAGATTGGTTTATAAGGAATACTTCATGCTTCCCATAACAAAAGTCCTATTTTGAATGTTTTCAAATTGAATTTTTATTTCTAAAACAAACTCCATGAGGCAGCTAGGAGAAAGAGTGGATAGTGCAGCAGTCCTGCAGTCAGGGGGACCATGATTTAAATCTGCCTTGAGACACTTTCTAATTATATGACCCTGGGGGCAAATCACTTAACCCATTTGCCTGTCCTTACCCTTCTGTCTTGAGAGTTGTTAGAAGGCAAAGTTCAAAAACAAAACAAAAAACGTCATGCTATAGTAGGTTGTATAATAGCATTGGACTAACCTAATGCTATGTTAATTTAATATATCTATGAAGAATTCACTCTTCATATGCTCTCTTAATGAACCTAAGAAGTTTTATAATAATTAGGGGTAAAATGCCTTAGTTTGGTTTGTTTGTTTGTTTTTTTTTAATGAAGAAAATCCTGAGAGTTTACAATAAAAAACACACTGTCTAACAGTCAGAAGATTTAGGTTCTAGTCTCAGTTCTAACTCTTGTTGTAGGACCTTGTGCAAGTCTTTTTCTCTTTGGGCTTCAGAATCCATATCTATAATATCAGGTTAGATTAGATGATCTTTGTGATACTTTCCAGCTCTAGAATTCTCTACTTCTGTGATATTAACTATGGAAATTCAATGCATCTGATTGCATAAGTACATTGTAGCTACATGCATCTTGTGGGTTCTTAATTTTGAAGAATGGCCAGAAGAATGGCATGGACACTGAACAGTTGCTACAATTCAAAATATCTGAGCAAAGATGTATCATGTGTAGAGGAAGCCTCTTATTTTTCTGGCAAGGGCAGATGCCACATTCAAAGGAAATCCTATTATTACATGGTTGATGGTCAATACTTCTGCCTGGGGACTTACAAGAGATACCAATACTATATATTAACACTATTAGAAAAACAACTCAAAATGTATGCTATTGACAATGTTGTAGTAAAAATGATTTTGATATGTGAAAGACTACACTTTCATTTTCCATTAAAATAGTAGCATAGGTTTTTTGTTTTTTTTTTTTAAGTTCTTTTTTTTACTGGGCACTAGGGTGGTAATGAGGATGGGATCTGATGGATAGAATTGGGCCAATATCAGGATATTTATAACTTTTAACACCTCCCAAAAAATATATATATCTTGCTCTTACCTGCAGTACCTGTCTCTGACTGCAACATTTGACCTCCCATTGTAAGTAAAGCTATGGCAGCTTCTGTGCTTCCATCACTGATACCTATAAACCAATTTACCCAAATTTGAATAAAGGAACCACAGTCAAAATCAAAGTTTAATTTAAATTTACTTTTTAAAGAATCTACTTGAAAATATTCTCCCTCTTTTATTATACTATTATCAGCATCTTACAAAGAATTATCAAATATAGAAATATCAAAATGAGACAATAAATTAATCAGTTTAGTTTCTCACTGAAAAAGTCATTGTACCCTCTTTGAAATTTCTTGATAGTGTCAAATGAATATCTGCCATGACAATATCTTTTCATCTCTGCCAAAAACATTCTGGGTTCTTAGTATGTTCCCTATAAATGTTCAGTTATTCCTTCACTCAAATACACAATTCTTCTAAAAATAAAAGAATTCGCTCCTGAGTGAACAAATTGAACCTTTTAGTTCAGTACTCTAGAGAATCTTCTGCCAACTACCACCACTCAATCACTTCCCAGTTACCTTGTTCTTCTTCAGGATATTCGATTGTAGCAATTTCCTAAAAAAAGGAAAAAATATGAACTAAATTATTTTCCTAAGGTGCAAAACCTTATCAATGGTACAATGTGCCATCACACAGTTGCCTTTTGCTGACTACAAAGCTTGATTTTTTTTTTGTTCATCATTATTCATGAAATTTCAAGTAGGGAAAAACTATTCACTATTCCTACTTTTCTTCTTTCTTTAAATCTTTGTCCTAGATATAGCCACAAATGAAATTCTTTACAACTTTATCATTCTTGCCTTTCCTTCTTCTTCATCATCATAAACCTCTCAAGACATCTCTCCTATTAGCAACCACCTAAATAAAAGCAAGTCTGAAAATGTCATTTTTGAAAGGACAGGACTGACTGACAACATACTAATATAAAATCAATGTTACAAAGTCTAGAAATAAAAATTAAAATCCATAACTCTGAGACTAATAAACAAGGTTAATGTAAAAGATAATGACTTCCAAATGGCATGAAAATAAATTTTATTAAATAATTTTGACTTATTTTTAATTCAAAGGTATTTTATTTTCCCAACTGTATGCAATAGCAATCTTCAAAATGCTTCTGAAATTATAAGATGATCTTCCTCCCTTCCCTCCCCCGTCTCAGGGATTATATAAACAATTTGCTCTGGATTATACATGACTTATCTGAATAATTTTAAATTGGTATTAACTCGATACAAAGAATTAAGGGATTATTGAAATAATGGAGAAAGGAAGAAGAAGAACCTTCACTTAAAACAGATCAGTGATGAATACAAGTGATACAACTTGTACTGACACTGACAGATGAGTACCATAGTACTGTCACAAAGAAACCTGTATGCACTACCTATTCATAACATACCCAATAATGACTGGCATCTTTAGTCTCATTTTAGATGTTATTAACTATTATTTGTGTGTGGTTTCTCCATAACAACATTGCTCCAGTTATTTCCAAAAAAACTACAAATTAATTAAAGGTAACATATTCAAGAGTACACTTACAACTGAGGCATTCAGATTTTCTTCCTGATTCACTTCTTCATTTGACATATTTACATTAGGAAGAAGGTGGTCAGCAATGGTAATACATGGTACATCTGGGACATTCACAGAGATTTCAAGCTGTAAAAATGAAAACATTTTGTTATTTAATTTGAAAGCCTAAAAAATTTAATACCGAAATTGAAAAACTTCATGTTCTACTTGAGAATTTAATTTAACCTCTTTTCAAGGACTTGTTTTTCAAGTAGTTACTAAGTTACTAGGAATGACAGAAAGGATCTGAGGATGTAAAAGAGCTTATAGCACCATATACCACAATAATCTAAGGATGGGTAAGTGATATTAATATAAAAAGGTCATATTACAAAAAATTAAGACAATGAAACAAGAAACCTTTCATAATTACAACTTGAGAGAAAATTCATAATCAAATGAGGAATAAAAGATAGCATAAAAGACAAAACAGGTAATTTTCATTAAATAAAGTTTAAAAGGTTCGCACTAACAAAATCAAGAAACTGTAAAGTAGGAAAATACTTCCAAGTATCCAAAGATACTTCCATCAAGTATCTCTGATTAAAGTCTGATATACATATATAGGGAACTGACAAATATAACACTAAAAGCAGTTGCCTAACAGAGGCTCTAAAAAGTTCTCAAAAGAAAAAATGTAAACCACCAACAACCATATAAAAAGTCTTATGATCCCTAGTAATAAGAGAAATCCAAGTTAAAAAACTCTAAGACAATATACCAACTGTCAAATTAGTCAAAACAATAAATGTCAGAAATGGAGGCTTTTAGGAAAGGATTTGAAGGGACTATGGGGTAAAAAGTTATTAATACATTGATGACAAAGTTTTTTAGTATTCTAACAATTCTGGAAAAAAACTTGAAATTGTGCAAGAAAAGTCATTAACTTTTACAAAAGCCTTGGAGGCCACTACTGGACATTCCTATTGAGTCAGCATCTACTGAATAAATTGTGGAATATGGATAAAATGGAATAATATTGTACTCTAAGAAATAATGGCTTGAATCAGAAAATATGGCCTCGGATACAGAACAGAGAAAGCAGAACTGTGAGAATATTATATAAAATGATTTTATATAAATAAAAATAACACCAAATGCAGCTAAATGGAATGATTCATCTTAGTCATAGAGGTCAGATGACAAACGCACACTTTTCTTCTCTGGTTAAGAGATTAGGATGATTATGGGTGCATTATGATTCACATAGTGTTAGAAGTAGTTCCTAATTAGGACTATTAGTTATAAGAAAGGGATGCAAACTTGAGAATTCTTTTGGGGAAATGACTGTGGCATAAGAACAAAACTCAAACAACAAGATGTCAATAAAACATTTTAGAGTTCATAATTTGGTAGGGAGATGCAACATATACAGAAAACAAAATATTTGCCAACCTAAACTAATGTGTCAAATTCATAGTTAAGAAATTGAAAGATAATAACCTTTACTTAGTTTTAGTGATAGTGTACTGGCCAACAAGACAATTTCCTTAAAGTTATCAATACTATTACCTAAACTTAAGTCTCTAACACCTTATTCTCTTTTTTTCCCGTCTCCATAAAGATATTTATTGTTGTCTTACTTCATTATTCAAAAGAAAATTGGAAACAGCTAGCTGGGAAATGGCTGAAAAACTACATGATATCAATGTAATGGTGTCATATCACCACAAAGAATTTCAAATATGATGAATATAAAGAAAAAATGCTAATAACTCATATGAAATAATGCAAGATTTTTGTAAAAGCACAACTAGAGGTAATTTTTTACATATTAACTACTATATCTTATTCTCTTTTGTCACTATTTTCTAGCCCAACTCTCTTTAAAATAATATTTCATTTTCCCCTAATTACATGTAAAAATAATTTAATATTTTTTAAAATTTTGAATTCCAAACTCTCTCCCTCCTTCCCATTCTCCCTCCCTCCCGTCTCTCCCAAGACACAGTAAGCAATCTGATATAAATTTCATATGTGCAATCACATAAAAATTTATTTCTACATTAGTCATTTTGTGGAAGAGATGTCAAACAAAAAAAAAAAAGGAAAAAAAGGACAGTGAAATATAATATGCTTTGGCCTGCTTTCAGATTCCATCAGTTCTTTCTCTGAAGGCATATGGCATTTTTCATCATGAGTCTCAGGGATTGTCTTAGATCACTATATTGTTAAAAATAACTAGGTCATTTACAGTTGATCATCATACAATATTGCTGTTACTGTGTACAATATTCTTCTGGTTCTACTCACTTCACTTTGCATCAGTTCATGTAAGTCTTTCCAGGTTTTTCCAAAATCATCCTGCTCATCATTTCTTATAGCGCAATGGTATTCCATTACAATCATATACCACAACTTGTTCAGCCATTCTTCAATTGATGGACATGGCCCTACTCTCTAACCATTTTTTCTCCTCAATTTCTCTATAAACTGTGAGGCTTTCTGGATGGTAGCTATATTGGGAACACGGAACAGAACATGATTCCCTCAAAGTTCTACCTTGAATGCTTGAATTCCATTAACCTGGCATCTCTACAAACCATGTAATAAATATATAAATATCAGTATAATGAATTAAGTGCTAGATCTAAACAAGTCATAGAAATTTTCTGTGCCTCAAGTTTCCTTTACCTAGAAAATGGGGATAAACCCTTTGCTATTTCCTTAATCAGGCTGTTTTGAAGCTAAAATGAAATGAAAAGTGAAGGCACTTTAAAAAAATTAAGGATTTTATAAAATATACAGCAAAGTAATATTAGTTACTTACAATGTTTAGAGAATAGGCTATTCAGAATAACTTAAGGCTAATTTCTTATCTATTTCAACCAAAATTAGCTAAAATGTTATACATGTTTATGCCCTAGCAAATAGAAGAGAAATGAAACCTTTCTCTAATGACAATCACTATGACATCTGCTCTTCACATCCTAGGGCACTGGAATAATTCTACATGATTCCCAGGACTTACATATCCTAAAATTTGTTTTCCTATTATCAAAGAATTTATTTTTTATTTACCATTCTTCTCTAGAAAATAAAGGCAAAAATAATTATTAAATAAAAGACCAAATTAACCTATGTTTTCCTAATCCTTAGTGTAAATCTTCTTCACCATCCTTATTGGTGTTCTCTGAATTTCTGGCAGCACTCAAAAAGATTCTTTTACTTTAGCATCAATATCCACTTTAATTTCCTTCCTAATTAGCTTCCAGACATTTTCAAGCATGTGTATTAACTTCCTGGGGAACCTTTGAGACTAATCATTCTTTGTCAATGGCCACTGAAGTCATGCTAGACTGTTACTCTACAGACGTAAATGGAACTTTCTCTCTCGAGCCTTTACTTCTGGTGAGACCCTGTGAACAAATGATCTCAGTTTATTATACAGTCACTACTTCCATCAAAACCTGGCCATGTTTCTTAGACCTCTGGAGTTCAAACATCCATTAAAATCAGTGGCTTGGGGGACAGTGAAGTGGCTCAGTGGATAGAGTATCAGGCCTGGAGACAGGAGGCCCTGGGTTCAAATGTGACTTAAGTTATTTTCTAATTGTGTGACTCTAGCCAAATCATTTAACCCCAATTGCCTACCTTTTACCGCTCTTCTGCCTTGAAACCAATACTTAGCATTGATTCTAAGACAGAAGATAAGGGTTTTGAAAAAAAATTGGTGGCTTGGAAATTATTCACTCCAACCCAAGTCCTGGGATTTCTGTAGCTAGCTCAAGAAGAAAAAGTGTTCAGGTCCACATTTACTGAAGGAACTAAAAAAATATGTTCAAATTGGGCCCAACTCTGCCCCTGCCCAATGGGCTCCAAAAAATAATGATAATCACCCACATTGGTATTTTACATGACATAGCTACCCTAGAAAGCTTTGATGTATATAAAATAGCTGTTCTTTGATCCCATCCTTCTCAGTCTATTCTTGTTATTAGGCTTGGCCCAAGAGCTGTGTAGTACATGGGAGTACACACTTCTTTCTTAGTTTTATGGACTGAATTAGCCTGAATCAAATTTTTTAAAATCCAGTGAAAAAAAGAAGAAAATGTCAAGTGGGGGGAAAAAACCTAAGTAATTCCACTATGTCAGGCGATCAAAAATGTTGCATACCTCTTCCATAGTTTCCTCAATTTGGGCAGAAACAGGTTCTGGTGAGCGGAGTCCTATTGGTACAAATACTGGTGCCTTGTTGACTTCTTCTGGTGCAAGGTGGTAGTTTTCTTCCTCATATTCAGACTCAAGGTCTTCTAGATCCTCTTCATCCTCTTCCAGAGATGCTCGGAGTGTTACTAATACTGCCTTTGAGGTCCGAGGTTCCTTTCTGGAAATCCTGCCACGGACACGTTTGGACCCACGTCCTTTATTGAAATTTTGCTTAGACTTCCGATGAATTCTCCTATCACTATTATCCATCTCACATTCAGAGGTTGAGGAAGTAACTATCCTTCGACCCAGAGTATTTTTCAGACAACTTGGTTCTTTTGATTGTTGTGTATGTCTAAATGATAATTTAAAAAAATAGTGTGGTCAATAAACCAAACAATTTTTTAGGGAAGTTTTATTAACAATAAAGGACATTAAGATGAAGTATAAGTTTAAGATATTACAACAAAAATCATAACCACCTATTTTAATTGATTAATTCTTTGAAAAATTATAATTCAGTTGTCTGTTATTATTCAATATTTAGCAGTACATTCAATTTTTAATCAACCACATGTAACAACCCATAGCAAACTTTCAAACTGGGCTACTTTTTCCTTTCCATCCAAATGGAAAATGGAATAGGGAATTATTAAACAAGAAATAAAAGTAAAGAACCTTGAGAAACTTGGGAACAGAAAGTCTATACTTTTTTTAATTGAGGGGGCTATTCCAATCTAGTCTCTGAAACATATGAGGGTAAAAGAAACTAAAACATTAGCACAGGCATATTCTCTGAGTGAACTGCTTTTAGTTCCACTCATTAGAATGTGGCAGGAGGATGTAGCTTCTCCCTAGCTTCATCACATTTCCTGCCTGGCCAGGTTTCATCAAAATGTGAGGTACAACATATACTCATTAATTGATAAGAGAAAACCTTTCTTGGAAAAGGATAACATAATGTTAAAGTGCAAAATTAGTCAAAAATTTAAAAAAGAAACTGATTTGACATGAATAAATAAGAAACTCTTTTCCTCTATGAATGGAATAAATAAAAGGCACTCTTTCATAAAAGGCAAGAGATATGTTTTAATTTTCTAATCAGAGAAGTTATATTACACGAAACTAGAAGCAACTAGGTAGGTACACTGGATATAGCTTTGGATCTCTAGTGGAGAAGGCTCCACTTCAAATCTAGCCTCACATATTTACTCTGTGACCCTGGGCAAGTCACTTAACTGTTACTTCATCTGTAAAACTGGGATAAATAATAGCATCCTAACTCTAAAGGTTGTTATGAAGCTCAAATGAGCTGACAGTTATAAAATTCTTTGTAAACATTAAAACACTATATAAGTGCTATTACAGTTATTCTGTTATGAAACAGTACCTTGTTGATTTATTTGGAAATTGCTCCTCAACACCTACAGATGAGGAAGTAGCTCCTGGACCACTGTGACAAGCACATTCCAGCTGCCCATCAATGGAATTCAGTTTTTCTGATTGACTATATTCTTTGGGCAAGGCAGAGTCTCTAGAATCCCCATGTTCTTTTCTTTCTGTGATCCCCAGGGATGACAGTAGCTCTGTTTTATCCTTAAATATGAAACAAAAAGAAATGTTTTTAAGTATCAAAATGTGGTTTGTTTCTAGTTTAGCATGATGTTCTTATCTAAAACTGATCAAAAACATACATAATAAATGAATGAAATTTATTAACACTCAAAGTTTCTAAATTTCCAGGAAGAAAAGCAGAAGACTCCCAAAAGTATGTTCTTCATAATTATGTTAGAACAAAACACTCTAAAGCTAGGAAGCTGTAAAAAGCTTGGATTTTTCTAAAAATGTATAGTCTCATAAAGAGAAAATACTAAAATAAAAACACAAAAACATTTAAGATGACTGTTATGAACAAAGGTAAATTAAATTCTGAGATCTCAATATGTAACTTGACAAGGAACTTTTGATTTAAAAACTATTAAAACAAAAGAATTTTCAACATCCACTGAAATATTATTGCATATCTTTTCTAGTTGGTTTTTTTTTTTTTTTTTTTTAATGAAATCCATCTGTAGAGACAAGGGGAAAAAAATCTCACTTTTAGAGACTGGTGGGTATCAGAGTCTCCTTCCTGCAACAACTTATCTTCTGCTCTTCTTGTATCATTTTTATTTGGCACAATCTTTTCCGTACCAAGTTCTTCTTTCTTTCTGTATGCCCTCTCCAAATTTGGCTTAGCTGTTTGGAATCGGCACCTCCGCAACTGTGCTGGGCTGACAGTATGAGGTTTATAGTTTTCTTTGCTTTAAATTAAAAACAAAAAGTAGCAGTACAAAATTACTGGCAATAGTAATTATTTATACCAAATAATTTTGGAACAAAAATACTCTATGATAATAAGTATGGGTATAAATTAACTATATAAAGACAGGTACATGAAACATATCCTATATATGTTAAAAATTACCAAAAAATGGTCATTCATATTTTTAATTTTTAAACTTTCTTTGACATTATCACGAGGTAAACTTACCTTATCTGTTCTTTTAAAACTTCAGTTCTGCCAACTTGCAAATTTTCTTCTGATACCCCTTGATTCTTACTTCCACATACTTCAGAAGGTACAAATTCACTTTCAATTTTAGAACTTGGCTGAAAAATCAAAGTTAGGCTATGTTAATATAAGAAAAATAAAGATATAGGATTTGCTTTTTTCAAAAAGCAGAAAATACCTGGGAATTATTTGAATCATAATAATAGTAAGGACTAAGAAAACTATGCTGCCTTTGTGTATTATATATAAAATTTCTTGTTTAAATTTCTTGAAAAGAAAACAAAATCAATTGGCAAACATTTGTCAAATACCTACTTAGAATCAAACAATAGGACAGAACAAAAAAGAATAAAAGGATTCATTTTTATGTACATAAAAATGATATATACATATATGATAATGATATACATATATATATTTATAGTCCTTAAAGTCACACAGTAAGTACAAAGAAAACAGGGGATGCAAAGAGTCTTGGAGAGGCTTACTATACATGTGGTAGATGCTGGTTCTATAAGCAATTGCCTGATTTGTCTGTGAGACTGCTTCTGAGCGTTCACCTCATAACATTAACATTCTTGATATAATTCAATAAAACTGCAGAAGATTAACTTACAAGGGTGAAGGATTCACTTTCAGATTCATTCTTATGCAATATTATTCCTTCTTCCTTAGCCCTTTCTTCAACAACACATTTTCCTGCTAACCTAGATCCTCTCCGTTCCACTTTGCTTATGTTTGGCCTAGGTCTCTTCAATCGGCCCCTCATTCGCAGTGGCTGAATATCATTTTTCTTAATTTCTTGTTGGGAATTCTGGATGCTAAGAATCCAAGGGAAAGGAAAGGAGAAAACAAAGCTATTATCACTTAAAGCTTAAAGCATCCTAATGGTATAAAACGTGAATCTCTGAATTCTACTAAATTATAGTAACTTAAGCAAATTACTTCCTCATATGTTAATATTTTCAAAAGTCTGTTAGATTTAAATTAATGTACTTATTATAAATAAATTACTAGTTTAAAAATATGGGTCTCCTCCTAACAGAACATTAGCTCCTTGGAAGCAGGTACTAGCATGCTTTTCTATTTATAACCCCAGAATTTAGCCAAGACTTAGCATATAATAAGTACTTGAATGCTTCATTCATTTTTTTTTCCTTTTTTCTTTAAAACCCTTACCTTCCATCTTGGAATCAATACTGTGTATTATTTCCAAGACAGAAGAGCAGTAAGGTCTAGGCAATGGGGGTTAAGTGACTTGCCCAGGGTCACACAGGTAGGAAGTGTCTGAGGCCAGATTTGAACCCAGGACCTCCCATCTCTAAGTCTGGCTCTTAATCCACTGAGTCACCCAGCTGTCACTTCATTCATATTTTAAAGAAAAACAAAACAAAAACAAAAAACGAGGTTAAATATCTTCCATTCATTAACTTTATCATAGTGTAAAATATCAGAAATCATGTAATCTTAAGAGCTGGAAATATAAAAATTTCTCAATTCATAAAATGTAATGACTAAGTAGTCATTAAAAACTGCTGAACTCTGCATGTTTATCTTGGTATTTTTGGTATTTACTATGCCAAAAGATAAGCCAAAACACTTTTCAAAAATGTTGTACACTGCTATAAAAATGAATGGAATTTTTTAAAAGTCTCTCCTATTTTTCCTTTTCCCCCATCCTACTAAACAATAATAAAAAGTAAAACCATTCACCCTGTAGAAACAGTAAGATCATTTTCTTGGGCTCCTATAAAGGGAGATCTCTCTTCAGGTTCACAGTTCAGTGAATCTAAAAGCTTCTTTGGAGTCTGTTCATTTAAAAGCAGGTCTTCTTCCCCCTTCTCTGGACCCGGATCTTCATAAATAATTGCTGACTTTTGAGAACTTTCAGTTGTATCCTAAAAGGCATATTGCACTGAATTAATTATTTTTAAAAAGACAAATATAAATACTAACAAAAAAGCATTAGGACACTTTAAAACAAGCTGTCAAATTACTTTTAGCCCAAAAAAGTTTTTATTTGTATAAAAAATTCAAATATTCATTAGTTTAACAGTGAATTTTTCCTTACATCAAAAATATGTCCTTATGTCACGAGAAATAATGTTGTTCTGAATTAACTCATGAAAGGTAAGGTAAGTGTTTAAAATAAACAAATACATAACTTTTCAATGAATTTTCACTTTCACTATTTCATATCATTCTCCAACAACCCAATGGAGATAGATCAAAATACTATTACCATTCTTCGATAAAGAAATTGAGTTAGAGGGATGATAAATGACAGATTAGTGTTAGTGACAGAGGCTAGTCAAGGACTCAGACTAGCTGACTTCATGGCAGGTTCTTTCTTCTTGTCTCTGATTATTTCTGTGATTATAACTACTAAATGTTTGCACCTTTAGCTATATAGTATTACTGAAAGAAAGGAATGGGAAAGTAATAACATGTACAAAAATCTTTAGACAACTAAATCCCAAGCTAATAACTAGCCATAATTATGAGTAAATGCTTCCAAAAGTGTTTAATATTACAAAGCATCACTTACATTCTGACAAGGATGGTTAACGTCCTGAATGGGGAAGGCATCAGTTTGAGATTGGCAGACAGTGACCTGAACAGGGAAGTCATCATCTTCTGAAGGGGAGGTAATGACTTGGGTGTGAGAGGAATCAACTTGAGTAGTAGGGGCACTGTCTTGAAAGGGTGAGGCAACAACTTGAAGGAGAGAGGCACCATTTTGAAGGGAAGAGGCATCATCTTGAGTGGGGGAAGCAGCCACTTGAGGGGGAGAGGCATTATCTTGAGGGGTAGAGACATCATCTTGAGGGACTGAGGTATCATCTTGATGGGAGGAGGTAACAGCCTGAAGGGGGGAGGCAGCCGGTTGAGCAGGGGAAGCATAGACTTGAGCAGGAAAAGCACTAACTTGAGGGGGTGAGGCATTGTCTTGAGAGGCAGACACATCAACTTGAAGGGGAGAAGCAATGACTTGAAGGGAGGAAGCAATGACTTGAAGGGGGGAGGCCGCCAATTGGGGGGAAGCACAGATTTGAGTAGGAAAAACACTAACTCGAGGGGGTGAGGCATTATCTTGAGATGAGGCATCGACTTGAAATGGGGAAGCAGCCAATCGATGGGGGGAAGTACAGACTTGGGCAGGAAAAATATTGACTTGCAGGGGTGAGACATTGTCTTGAGAAGAAGAGGTATCAACTTGAAGGGGAGAGGCAATGACTTGAAGGGGGGAGGCAGCCAATTGAGGAGGGGAAGCATAGACTTGAGCAGGAAAAGCACTGACTTGAGAAGGTGAGGCATTGTCTTGAGAAGAGGGGACAATGACTTGAAGGGAGGAGGCATCTTCTTGAAGGGGAGAAGTATCATCTTGAAGGGAGGAAACTTCGTCTTGAAGAGGAAAGGCATTGACTTGAGGGGGAGAAGCACTGTCTTGAGGGGGTGAGGTATCCAGGTGAAAGGGGGAGGCAGGATCTTGAGGGGAGGAGTCAGCAACTTGAGCAGGGGTGGAATTATCTTTAGGAAAAGAAGCATCAACTTGGGAGCAGGAGGCAGTGACTTGAGGTGGGAAGGAATCATCTTGAAGAGAAATGGAATCATCTTTAGGGCAGGAGGCATCAACTTGGGGGGATGAGGCAGTGACTTGAGGTGAGGAGCAATCATCTTGAAGGGGAACAGAATCATCTTTAGGGGAGGAGGCATCAACTTGGGAGAAACTACTGACTTGAGGTGGGAAGGAATCATCTTGACAGAAGGGGGAGACATTATCTTGAAGGGGAGAGGCATGATCTTGAGGGAGGGAGATGGCATCCTGTTTACGATCATCATGTTGTATCATAATCTCCAATTTTTCTGTTTCCATTTTCTTCAACAACTCACATTTTTCTGCTCCTGGAACTCCACTTTTTTCAACTGCTCTTCTTAAGTTTGGTCTTGGTCTTTTGAATCGACTTCTCACAAAAGGAGGTTTTTTAGCTACAGAGAGCTTTTCATCTTGAGGACGTTTGCTTTTGAGAAAGAAAATATTAGACATTAGAAAAGTAGTTAATGCTACGAAAGAAACTTAAACAAATATTCTTCTACTCATAGCTAGAAAGGGATTCTGGTTTAAAAAAAAAGCAGCCATTTAACCATCAATCAGAAATTATTAATACTTGGAAGAAAAGTGGGAGTATGGAGAAGGCATTTAAAGATACAAATAGTACTAGTACTTCAAGAAGTTGGATTTTTTTTTTAGCTAGGAATTATTCAACTATGTGCCATGAGAATCTCATTGATGATCTAAAATTTGCATTACTTAGTAAAGTACTTACAGTGTTTTTCATACCTACCAATTGCTCCCTAGTTCCCTCTTCTCCCAGAACTAACCAATTCTATAGTACTACTCTTCTGCCTAAGGAAGTTCCTCAGCTCTACTTCTTTGCTTCCTTTTTCATTTCACTACTATGTTTCTATAATCCTTGTACATAAAAGATCACTCTATTAAATTTCCTCAAACTATACAAATCAGTAGACTGAAAAAAAAAATCACCAGATTTGGCAATTAAACTGTTACTTTGGAGAAAGCAGTTTCATTTGAGTGATGAGGTCAGAAGACAGACTTCATCAAAGACTGGAATGGAAGTAGAGGGAAGGAAGTGGACATAAAAGAGTACAGACAAGTTTTCTAGGAGTATGTCTGAGAAAGGAAAGAGAGAAGACAGTAACTTGAAAGGACAAGAGGATTTAGTGAAGGTTTTTAAAAGACAGAGGAACAACTAGGTGGCTCAGTGGATGGAGAGCCAGGAATGGAGACAAGAGATCATAAATTTATATCTGGCCTCATATACAAGCTCACTGTATAACCCTGGGCAAGTCACTTAATTTCAACTGCCTAGCCCTTACCATTCTACTGCTTTGGAACCAATACTTAGTATTGATTATAAAACAGAAGGAAGGTTTTTTAAAAAAGGGAGGTAAAGGTCCTTAGCTATAATTATGAGAACTTTTGAGGAGAGAAAAGGTTTGCAATAATTTCTTTGGGAAATGGCATAGGGACTCAAGGAAAAATAATAGGCTTGTCTTGCTTTAATGAGCATCTAGTAGTGGTTAGAGGACATAAATTTCTAATGGATCAAACTGGGTTATGTAAGTAAAAAAGGAGAAGGAAGATGGTGGGAGTAATTCATGGCTAGAATTTGATTAGAGATGAGTGGATAGGATTAAGAATAAAAGATTGCTGTGCATCGGAAAAAAAAAAACAAAAAACAACTACACTGGAGTGGAATAGGGCCAAGATTGGAAAAGAAGGAAAGTAGTTAGAGTAGAGATTTTTCTCCAGATCCTAGAGAAAATATTGATGGATAGAAAGAGCTGAAGTCACAAGAAAGCAAAAATGGGAAAGGTATAGAAAGAGGATTAAACACAAGGAAAGATGGTATGACAGAGGAATTTGAGAATTTCTTATCAAAGAAACTTATGGGCAATGGTGAGATCCATGGTGTAAGTATCTGTATGTGGAGTGGAGAAAGTGATGGGACTTGAAAGCAACTAAGGAACTGGGAGGTCATGTGTATTTTTAACACTAATTACTTGGAATGTTCTAGAAT
This sequence comes from Gracilinanus agilis, assembly GCF_016433145.1. Classification (NCBI taxonomy): domain Eukaryota; kingdom Metazoa; phylum Chordata; class Mammalia; order Didelphimorphia; family Didelphidae; genus Gracilinanus; species Gracilinanus agilis. Next base: position 334,069,443 of record NC_058130.1, on the reverse strand, counting down.
AAGTGCAGGAGTTGGAGAAGTGCTGAACTTCTTAAGGAGAGAAAATATCTTGGGAATATCAGATAACAGTCAATATTACTGTTTCTACCATCACAATCTTTCTCACAATCCAATCATTTTTGACTACTCACACAGTTACCACCTCATTACCTAACTTAGCTGGACTATTACAAATGCTTCTTAATTAGTATCCCTGTCTCATTTATTCTCACTCTAATCCATCCTGCATTGTGCATTCTAACTTATTTGGCTGGTTAGATCTGACCATCCTATTCCTTTATTCAATAAACTCCCTTTTGCCTATACAATAAAATATAGTTAAGCTTAAAATTAAACTAAGACTTCTAGACCATCTTCTATAAACTTCTTTTGCTTTTAAAGTTCTTTTGTAGTCACACTGCAACTTCTATTTCTATCTCTATTATACATTATTTCCCTTCCTGAACTTGACGGCCTAGCCAAAAAGGCATTTTTTTCCTTGCTCCCACATAGCACTCCATTTCTTGTCGTTGTGGCCTTTGATTGTCTCCTGTTTATAGAATACATTCCTTCCTTACCCCTACCAATCCTGTTTTGGGTTTGGTGTTCAGCCCCATATCAAAGCCTTTCCTCAACCTCCCAACTGCTAGTATCTTCCATTTCTAACTACTTTGCATTTATTGTGTATTTATTCTCTATGTACTTATATATTTGTTATCCATGGAAGAATGTAATTTTTCTTTTTTTGTAGCCTAGTATGGTATCTGCCATATAGGGGCTTAACAGAGATAACTGGTTGAATGGCTAAGTATTTGTGCATATATTACAGATATATTCTTAGTCATTTCTAATTTCATTCCCCACAGTGACAGTATCAGACCTTTTTCTCTTTAAGTCCATAACACTCTCAAGTCTGCAAACAAAGTAAATGATTTAAGTTCCCTATTTCACTTCACAAACTAAGGTTTTCTGATGGTGACCCCATCGACCCCTTTTCTCAAAATTTCTCAGTATTATTACTCTTTCCTCATCAATTCATACATCAAAATAACTAGTGTTTTTCCTCTTCCCAAGTTGATCTCATTTTTTCAAACTTCCTCTAAAAGAAATTGTTCTTATCCTAGGAAGGTTCTTATTTCTCCCTCTCCACTGATTCCTTATGTGTTCACCAACATATTTTAATCTTCTCAATGCTATAAAAAAAAAGTGTCTTGCCTTAATCCTTATTCCCTTGGCTGGCTACCATTTCATTTCTTCATTCTCTTCCCTTTTATTGCAAAATTTCTTGAAAAAGTTGTTAATATTCAAAGTCTCTACTCCACTCCCACCTTAAACTATAAAAAGTCAGCATCCTACCTAACTACTGGTGCTGACTCTACCAAGGGAGTCATCTAATCCAACTCGCTTTTTTCAGTCCTCATCTAGTCTCTGTCAACCATCATCAGATCTCGGCAACATGTGACTCAACACTGTCTTCTTCTGGATACCACTGATTTCACTGGCTTCTATGAATTCTCTCTACTGGTCCTCTTCCAGCTTTATAACTGTTTCTTCTCTGGCTTGTCATCCTTTTTCCATCATGTTAAAATGGGTGCACACCAAAGTTCTATTCTTGGTCCTTTTCTCCATCCTTGTAAATTGCATTTACATTTATAATATCCAAACTGTCACCTTCATGGAGACAGCTCCCAAATGTAAGCTATCTAGTCTTAACTGTTCTTTTGCATTTCCTATCTACAACTGCTTACAGGTTACTTAAATCTGTATCTCAATAACATCTCAAAATTCAACATGTCTAAAACTAAGTTTATATTTCCTCTAAACTTTCTACCGGTGGTACCAGCATTTACCACAGTTTCTTGTCCAAAACTCTAAGGTTATCTTTGATTCTTTCCTGTCTGTCACCTCTCAGCTCTAATCATCTCTAATCAATTACCAATCCTTTTGCTATTATCTCAATGATACCTTTCATGAATCCCCAGCTCTAATCATCTCTAATCAATTACCAAGTCCTTTTGCTATTATCTCAATGATACCTTTCATGAACCCCTCCTCTTTTACCCCACTGTAGCCAAATTAGTCCAAATCCTCATCACTAAATGGACTATATAACTACTTCCTACCTGGTTTTCCCATCTCCATTTGTTGCCTATTCCAGTCTAATCTTCATACTGTTCCCTTATCTGGTCAGTTATTCTGCTTTAATCACTTCAGTGGCTTCCTACTGCCTTCATATATCTGTCTGACATGCAAGACAGTGTACAATATGGCATCACTGAACTTTCTGGACTTGAATTATTCCTCCACCCACACATGTCATGTTCCTGCTAACCCAGGTAACTTATTATCCCCTTCAAAACATGCTTTTCCCGCCATGATACCCATTTTTAACTCAATGGTTGGAATGTACTTCTCAGCCTTCCACTGCTGAATTTCTACTTATCTTTTAAAATTAAAAACGTCCCCCTCCTTCAGGAAGATCTTCACTGATCCCCCTAAGTCAGTTGTGATTTTTCTCATCTCAGATCTCAGCACTTCTTTTGTACCTCTCTAATGCATTTCTCATATAATTTTTTGTATTAGTGTTATCAGTACCACACACACTACTAGACTGCAAGCTCTTCTATAAGGAAATGTCTAACTTTTTTCAAACTCTGTATCTCCTATAGTGCTTAGCTCAGTGCTCTAAACACAGTAGGTATTTTTTATATTGAACATAGTAGATACTTGTTAAATGGCTTTTATTTATTCCTCCCTCTTTTTATTCTTGTACTCCTATCTCATAAAATTACTGTCTGCACTGCTAACTCATTTGATCCCCAAATCACCATCTAGGAATTTTAGCATACGTTCTTGGCTTCCCTTTTGTTATGGTAGTCTTAAATTTTATTTTTGTCTTCCAGAGTATCAGAAATCCTACCTAATTATATGAACTATAAATTTAAATTTTATTTTTTCTTACAAATAAATACATTTATTCAAATACCTTTTGCTAACATCTGGAACTTGCTCCAGATCAGCTGTAGGTTGTATTTCCTTATCTTTTTCACATTCTTCTGAAGGAGAAATGCAAGAAGGCTTCAGAGGAATTACTGGACTTGAGATTCCCTTTTGAGAAGATGCTTCTTTTTCAAATTCTTCAACAAGGGATGGCAAGCCACAGTTTATGTTCTAGAAATGACATTCATAATAATTAACTAATGCACAAGCATGATATCAAGTATCTAATACTCTTCTAAAGGCACTCTACAACCAATACTTTTTTGGAGGGAAGTCACAACAAATCTTTATCTTAGATTAAAAAAAATTCTGAAATTATAAATTTTTCTTAGCTACTTTTATGGAAACTTGACTTAATAGATTCCTCAAATAATGAGGCTTTTTTAAAATATCAAATGATAAGTTAATGTCTGTTTAAAAACAAATCTTCAGGAATATCTTATAATTCTTTCAGATTCATCCTAAATTTCCTGTACCTCTTATATCTACAATACTATTGAAAGATAATTCCCAGAATAAAAACCTTGAGGCAATATAAAATCTTGAATTACAGAATGTTTAGAGGCTTTCAGATATTGTCTTAGACCAACTCTTACAGTTTTACAGATGATAAAACTGAGATCCAGAAAGAAACCAACTTCTCCAAGGTAATTTTTAGCATTTCAGCTATAGCATATTGCCTAATGACTATACTGTATGCAACTTCACATTGAATTTAGTACCTAACAAATAATTTTCCTCTTTCTAGAATCTGCATATCATTACCCTACTTTCTAAGATTTTTAATTTCATTAGGTGTAAGGTAATGTCCATAACAGAAATTTGTTACAATTTTCTTTGAAAAAAATAACTAAGTACATTTTTAATAAAGAAAAATGCATAAAACTTACATTGGGAAGAGGAAGAGAACTTAATTCACCATCGGTTTGAAGCAAACCTGCCTCTACTTTTCCGGTGACATTTATTTCCTTGGATGCCTTTTCCCCTGGGCTAATTTCACTTCTTCCAGTTGCTCTTCCTACGTTAGGTCTTGGCTTCTGAAATCGTGCTCTCCTTACAGGCCCTTGTTTGAGTGTACTTAATTTATTGCCATCTTGAAGACTGTCAAAAACATTGCAAGATTACAAATAAGTTCTTTGGTCTTTTAGTGGAAGCTAAAGTTAGATTTCTGCTAGAATATTTGGAAGCTTCAGAAAGGGAATTTGAAAAGAAAAGAAATATTTCATCTTATGAGAAAACAATAAATACCCAAAACATTAAGTACTTAAAGCTTATCTATGAAAATCAAAGCAGAAGCAACAAGATGGGATTAAGCTGCCTTCTTTCAATAAGAATTGCATGCAAGGATCCAGAGCAAGACTGAAAGACTTATGAGAAAGAAAACTAGCCACACTCAGAGAAAGAACTGTGGGAATAGAAACACAGAAAATAATTGCTTGATCACATGGCCTGATGGGAAAATTAATGGGGAATGTAGATGCTAAACGATAACTCTAGTCCAACTATCAATAATATGGAATTAAGTGTTAATCAATGATACGTGTAAAACCTAGTGGAATTGTGCGTCAGCTACCGGGGGAAGGGGGGGGGTGGGGAGAGAAAGAACATGAAATATGTAACTATGGGAAAATATTCAAAATTTAAATTTAAATTAAAACAACAATCAATAAGTATTGCAAAAGCCAGTTGATCTCCCCAAAATTTGTAACAAGATCATGAGAAAAATGAAAACCAGTTTCAGCAAATAGGAATGGTCCAGTGATGTGCAGAAATTATGCTGGTTTTTATTCTGGTGCCAAGAAAATAAATACATATGTCCATATGCAGACTGGTCTCTAGGTCAGGAAGACAGGTAAAATGGGAAGAACAACACTTTTCCATTATCTAGTTTATGTGCTTTGACAGAATGACATAAAAATTTAAGAGAAAAAAAAAAACAAAGAAAGAATTGACAGAATGACATTAGAATTTAAAAGAAAAAGCAAAGAGGAAAAAAAAGTATGAAGAGTTACAGAGTAATCCAAACATGTGGCAAGAGGATAGGTGATGAAAAACTGATCCAGAAAAAAAAAGCAAAGGACTACCATTAGCACTATCTGGAAGTTTAAAGATGGACCACATAGCTAGATCTTTGATCACAGTCTTGTAGCATGAAATTTGAATCAATTTTAACTAGCATGGTTTTGAAAAGAGTACCCAAACTGATAAGATTGCAAATCCAAAGTGCTAAAGGAGGAGAAAACTATGTAGAATATGACACACCCTCTCCAAATTTTGGAAGAAGAGATTTCAAAGTACTCTATAATTCTATGGAAGTAGTTGTTAAAAGAATAGGCAACACTTAGAAACAAAATTCTGTTCTTAAACACAATGAAGAATGCCAGGGGAAGTTATCCAAAGATATCACAAATATTTAGCCACCCATTTCAGTGCCTAATTTGTTTTTTAAAATATACCTACATTGCAACACTTTTTATAGTAGCAAAAAACTGGAAATGAAATAGATAGTCAAAGATTGAGGAATGGTACCATAGAAAAGGCAAAAATAATTCTGAGAAGCATGATGAGACTTATATGATTTGATGCAAAAAAAAAATTAAGCAAAACCAGGAAAAGAATATACATAATTACTACATCAATGTAAACAGAAAGAACAAAAATACCAACTGAATTATAAAACAGAGCTATGTCCTTGCAGAGTTAAGAAAATCTACCACCAACTCTAAATTGCAGAAATGGAAGCCAAAAAAAGAAATGCAGACAAGCAGGATAGCTTTGAAACTACATGTTAAATTATATAACTAAAATGAAAAGGGATATATAATGTAGATTCCAAGTTTCATGTACAATCTTCTTTTTTCTATTCTACCATATATAGAAATGCTTTTTTTACTTTTTGTTTAATTTAAAATTTTTAATTAATAAAAAATGAATATGGGTATTAAATATTACAAATACTTCAGATACGACTAATGCATTGGTTGTTTAGATTCATTGAACTGTTTTCTTATTCTTTTTACAATTGCTAAAGGTAAGAAGGAATACATTTGGGAAATAAATGTGATATAAAATAATTAATAAATTATTTAGTAATTGACTAAATTGTAGTTACGTGCTTTTAATATAATTAAATATTTACTGAAGTACCCTTTTAGGAAGGTTATAAAAGTCCCCCCGTGGTGTATAAAAAAACCTCTGTAAAGTGGATGTAAAATCCCTATGAATTAAGTTATATTTTTATACTGTTATGCGTTGAGCATTATATGTAATAACTATTTAGAACTTTGTAACATCCCTATTTGTAATGAGTTATTTGTTAATTAACCTAATTAAGAATAGATTATAGTCAGACATAGGGTTTATGAAGTGATGTGAAATTTCTAAGGGTTACTTTAAGATTGCCATGGAATTCTGAGTAGGTCAGAGGAAGAGAATTTTCCAGAGTGCCTTAGGAAAAGGCAGTTGGAAATAACGATGCCATTTCTGGGACAGAGACTCAGAGGTTGTTGGTCGATTTGTCTTTTCCTTGGATCATCCTTGAGGAATTTGGTGGAAACTGATTTGGAAAAACACTGTGATATTCAGAGGAGATTTGGTGAAGAGACCATCCATTGGAGAAAGTGTCTTAGGTGTTTCCCTGTGACATTTGCAGGGAAGCAGTAGGGCCAGTAGGTGGCAGAAGAGAGCAACATCTTTTGAACCTACTCATAGTAAATTTTCTGTGGCTGGAGAATTTTAAGGAATTACAACAATTGTTATGAAAGAAATTACTTAAAAATTATATTAGATTAGTTTAGTAATATAGAATTAGGAGTATAGACAGATAGGAAGTTGTCAGTCTTGACTTTGATCAAGGAAGAAGAAAGTCTTGTGAGACAGATTTGGGATTGGATTATAGATAAGAAAGTCTTGTGAGACAGATTTGGGATTGGATTATAGATAGAGATATTAGATTAGGGTACATATATCAATAAGCAATATTATTCCTATCTATTTATTTTTCTTTCCCTTAATCTCTATAGTTACAATAAATAGGGTTTTTTTTGTAAATTTAGTCTCCAGATTTCCTTCAAACTGCTAGATCAGTCATTTTCCCTCCAACTGACAATAACTGAATTCCCTTAACCTAATAGTCTAAAAATATCTACCAATACCTATAACCACTACTGATGAGACCAATAAAGGTTTATATTTCCCATAACAGTTGGTTGTTTAGATTCGTTGAACTATTTTCCTTTCTTACTCTTTTTACAATTGCTAAGGATAAAAAGGAATACATTTGAGAAACAAATATGCTATAAAACAAAAAGCATTAATTAAAAAAAGAATCAATAAAAAATCAATAGGGCTAAGAATGACAAAAATTTTTTTTTGCTATGTTGGGGATAGAAAGTAAAAAAAAAAATGGATACAGCCACTTTTTAGAGTGAAATGGATAATGGGAAAAAGAAATATTTTTTTCCTGAGGTTTTTCCCCAATAAAACTGACCTTGATACTAAGAAGTAGCAGAAATGGCTGCAAGGAACTTGAAACCCAAAATATGAGCGGAATAATAAAAGAATACCTCACTATCTTCAATGAGTTCAAATCACCAAGCTCATAAGACTGTATTCATAAATCAAGGTCCTAAAAAGACCTGCAAAACTAAGATCTATAAACTGCGGAAAAACTAGAGAGAACATGAGAACTTCTATAGGATTAAAGAAAAGCAAATATTTTGTTATCAAAAAAGGACAAGAATGATAAATTATTTAAAATATGAACTGGTGAGCCTAACTCCTACTGCTAGCAAAATTTTTGAAGAATTTTCTCCTTAGGTTGGTGGCTCTTGAATTTAGCTATTACATTCCTGGAAGTTGTCATTGAGGATTTCTTTCTGGAGGTGATCTGTGAATTCTTTCCATTTCAATTTTATCTTCTTGCTTGAGGATCTCCGGGCAGTTTTTTTTTTTAATTTCTTGTAATAGGTGATGTCCAAGTTTTTTCTTCATCATAGATTTCAGGTAGTCCAATAATTCTCAAATTGTCTCTCCTAGATCTAATGTCTAGGTCAGTTTTTTCTTTTCTTTCCTTTTTTTTAAACCCTTACCTTCCATCTTAGAATCAATACCATGCACTGGTTCCAAAGAAGAAGAGCAATAAGGGTTAAGCAATGGGGGTTAAGTCATTTGCTCAGGGTCACACAGCTGAGAAGTGTTTAAGGCCAGATTTGAACCTAGGACCTCCCATTTCTAGGCCTGACTCTCAATACAATAAGAAACCCAGTTGTCTCTCAGTTGTTTTTTTCAATAAGATATTTCATGTTTTCCCAGTGTTTTTTTTTTTATTCCTTTGATTCTGCTTTATTGTTTCTTGGTTTCTCATAAAATCATTAGTTTCTGAGGGTCAATTCTGATTTTTAAGACCCGATTTTCTTCTGTCAGTTTTTTGTTTGCCTTTTTCTATTGGCATCACTTTAATTTCTCTTTCCCACTTTTCCTCTGCTTCTCTTAATTGGTTTTTGAAATCTTTTTGAGCTCTTCCAGAATCTGTGTCTAATCCATATTTTTCTTTTGGACTTTGTGTATGTTTGCTTTGCTTTCACTGTCCCCTTTTGTGTCTATACCTTGCTCTTTGTCTCCATAAAAATTCTTTTAGAGTTAGGTGCTTTTTTGGTTGATTGCTCATTTTTCCTATCTAATTATAGGTAGGCTCTGTTTTCTGCGGAGTTGGGGTACCGTTTTAAACTTCAGTACTTCCTTGATGCTATTCTCAGCTTATTTTCTGGGTTTTTACCAGTTTCTGATCTAGGAGGATGATGTGTGTTAGCAAAATTCTAAATAATATATAAGTAATTAGAAAGAGAATAGAACATGCCAAAGATCTGCTATGAATACATCAAAAACAAATTATGCTAGACTAGAATAACCTTTTTTTTTAAATAAGGTTATCAGACCATTAAGATCATGAAAATGCAACATATATAACACATCTAGATTTCAACATTGATAAAATCTCTCCCAATATCCTTGGGGAAGAGATGTAAAAAAGGATAAAGGAGGAATTACTATTTAAGTAGTATGAGAATTCGTTATACAACCAAGTTGATTAAGAAATAACTGAAGGATGTAAAATAGGAAAAAAATCACTAATGTCATGTAACAAGGCTTTTGTCGTCAGCCTTCAATTGAATGATTTTATCACATATGAAAACATATGGATAACAAGATAATCAAATCTCTAGATGAAAGAGAATACAAATACAAAGAGAAGAATAGATATCTCTTCTTTGCAGAGAGACAGGGGACTATTGGTATATAACATTGTATAGTTTTGTCAGGTAGGTTAATGTATTGGTTGGCTTAGCCAAACTGCTTTTTTTCTCTGTTTAGATTTTTTTTAAAAACCCTTACCTTCCCTCTTGGAGTCAATACTGTGTATTGGCTCCAAGGCAGAAGAGTGGTAAAGGTAGGTAATGGGGGTCAAGTGACTTGCCCAGGGTCACATAGCTGGGAAGTGTCTGAGGTCAGATTTGAACCTAGGACCGCCCATCTCTAGGCCTGGCTCTCAATCCACTGAGCTACCCAGCTGCCCCCCCTAAAATTCATTTTTTCAAGGAATATATCCCTGAGTAAGTGAAGGGAAAGAATATATTTTAAAAACAAAAAATATCAATAAAAATTTAATAAAAATAAATACAGGGCAAACAAGAATTCAATAAAATTTTCTTGGTCAACTATATAATTTGATCTTGAATAAGCATTTCTTTCCTTACTATCAAACCTTTCCAAAATTTGAATAATTTCCCCTCTTTGAATCTAACCAAAAATTCTAGTTCCTCTCTATAAATTGTTTTGGGGAAATGCTAAAGCAGAATTTTCACCACTGTTCTATACCTTATGCTCAACAAGGAATAAGGAAGAAATTTTACAAAAACAATAGGCAGATACAATAATCTTAACAAAACCAGTCATAAGAAGGATATAAAAAAAAGAAAAGTTTAAAATACTTAATACTTTCAAACCTCAAAATTTGAAATAGCAGGTTTCCAAGCTTTCTCATGAGTGGGTAATAATTTCCTACATTCTAAGAAATGGAATGGCCAGTCTAGCTTCCCAGCTAAACTTTGGAAAAACTATCATATGTAAACCAACCTACTGTTGTGTAATTTCTAAGCATAGGAAGGCAAATAAGAGAATCAAAGTCTCCAAGCCAAAAGGGAATAGGTTTATTGGAAGAAGGCCAGTCTCACAATAAAACCAGACTTCTGGTCAAGACTAAAAGACCCGGAGCATTGTGAGAAGACTTCTTTTATGGCCAAAGAATTAGATAACTTATATACCAGCTTAAAAATAGTCCAAGACAGTAGTTATACCCATCTAAAAATAGAAGCACATGGAAGCAATGTTCATTGGTTGAGGCAACTAGGAAATACTTCTTATTGGTAGAAGTCATTTGATGATGACTTGAAAGTCACTTGATAGACAAAGGGGGAGCAGGGAAGCCTGAACTGATAATGTAAATGATAAGAGTGGGTGGTGCTGGGTAGTATCAGGCTTTGAACTCGGGGGTCAGGCCTAGTGATGTATACTGGATCATAAGTTTCTAATGAGTATTTGTTAAGTAAGCAATAAAAGATTATTGTTAGGTTAGGTATAGGTGGATGGAGAGCTGAGTTTGTGTGAGTTGGATTTCTTTAAGTCAGAGTGGAATCTTAAAAGAATGATGGAAAGAAAACTGTCCCAAGGAGCTTTGGGGAAGACAATTGAATCAACAATCACTCTTTAGACAGTCCTGAATAAGGAAGGTGTTCCAAGGACCTTGCTCTGAAAGTTGGAGAAGATCTATTAATTCTCATTTGGAAAAATTCTATTATCAAGAAGAGAAAGTGGTGTTGCAGTTCCTCTGTTTCACCAGTAGTTGGTAGGAGAGCAACTGCTGAGTGGTGGTGTCAGTGAAATTCTAACAGGTTGAATTACATCTGAACAGAAGAAAGGAATCCAGTTTTATCTATTACTGTTTATAAAATTATATTTTAGTTTTAGGATAGAAAGATAATTGGTGAATGAGTTAAGACAGTGTAGAATAAGGCAGATTACTTTTAGTAATCAAGAAGAAGCCTTTTGCGAGGAAGATTTTGGGGAAAACATATATTATATCTTATTAGTGTTGGGGAATATTTTACTATAAGTTATTTCCCTGCTTCCTTTTCCTTTCCCTTTCTTACCATTTGAAAAGTTAAAATAAATAGGGTTTTATATAAATAATCTGAGAAGGATTTTCTCAGATTTTCTTCAACTGCATTTTTTCCCAACTGTCAACCCAGGATTACATCAACTTAAGTGCCTGTCCATATCACTAACAACTATTGGTAAATACAAATACCAATAAATAATAAGAGTCAATATTCCTTATTACAAGTTCAAGACCATAATTATTGCCGAGAGTGCATGATATAGCAAATTAAAGGGCTAAGACTGACACTGAGGCCTATGCTAACAATGATTAGATATATTAATTCAGTTATCTTACTTAACTCAAAATCTTAATACTTATACTAAAATCATCACTTATGCTAACATTATTTAACTATCCTAGAATTATAATTATGATTAATTCAATACTACTAATAATATTAAAATCTAATCCTCATATAAAGCATTTATTAAACACATAATGTTTGCTAGGTCCTGAGAGTACAAAGACAAAAATGATTAAGTTTCTGTTGATGTACTTACCTCTGATTTTCCATAACAGTTTCAGGTTCATCTGTTTTGGATATCTGAGAAATTGTATCCTCTTTTTCATGTTGTGGTCTACTGTTTCCAACATCAAGCTTGTTGAATGACTGATCTTCTGTTTGTACTTGGCACTTAATAAAAAATAGCAAATATATGGTTCATGATAAATGCAACTCTAAGAAATACACTTGTTATTTGGATAATTCGAAAGTTGTTATCAGTTAGGTTAATTCCTCTATTAAAGAAATGCTCTCTCCACACAACAGTTTCTGTGACCAAAAACTCCACTTTCTGAAGGTGAACTCTTTTATGATGAGGCTTGCTGAATTTAACTAACCTGATACCCATATGCCAAGTCAAGCATGTCACCAGACACCATGACAGAAGCTTCTCTATTTTAAAAGAATCTATTAGTGTTTGTAATCTATTAAGAAAGCCTTTGAGAATAAACCAATTCTATATCACAAAAAGGCATCAAGAATAGGACTTCAATGAAGGAGGAAATACACTCAATTGGAAAAAGAGCTTCATTTGAAAATCCAGGCTATAGTACTTCTAGAGAAAGAAAGGCAAGGTATCCAATTTATAATTAAAATTCCAACATGATTCCTTAAATTATGTCCTTTCAATTCCTCTTAAATAACTGATAACATTTTATATGCCTGCATTTCCTTTTTCCTCTTATTCTCACATCTCTAAGGACCCACTCTTTCTACCTTTTTTATTCATGCACAAAAAGCTACCACCATGTTATCCTTTTATATCATCCCAGAGGGTGGAGCCAAGATGGCAGCTTTGGAGCACCTAAAGCCCAATCCTCTTCAACAATTCTTCCAAACTACTACTTATATCACACTTCAAAGAAAAAAGAAATCAAAACTCAATAAGAAGTCATGAGATTCTCCTACTGAAAACATCATCCCCCTCAAAATTATCTTTCCAAAACATTTGCTTTCGATGGAGACATGTTTGGGGATGTAGACTCTAAAAGATTACTCTAGTGCAAATATTAATAATATGGAAATAGGTCTTGATCAATGATGCATGTAAAACCCAGTGGAATTGCTCGTTGGCTATGGGAGAGGAGAGGGAGAAGAAGGGAAAGAACATTAATCATGTAACCATGGGATAATACTCCAAATTAAATGAATGAATGAATGAATGAATGAATGAATGAATGATTTTTTTAAATGATAACATCTTCAGAGAAAAAAAAACTTTCCAAATACTTCTCTTTTCAGTATATAAGTCAAACAGTGATCAAATGTGATTATGTATATACTATTGCTATTATATTATTGAGAATCACATGAACCACAAGTAATTATTGCAACATTCCAAATGGTAGCCTGAAAACCAAATAGTTAATTCTGCTTATACGAAAATTATATTGATCTCTTTCATTTACTATTTCAAATATGCTAACATAATGGTTTTGATGTGGTTTAAGAGGCTTAATACAAACAATATTCCCTAAAACACAATTACAAAATATATTATCCAAAAAAGCACAATTATTTTTTACTTGTTAAAAAACAGATGTGTCCCCTTAATTTTGATAATATTGTACTAAAAATGATTTCTGTATATAATCAGTTTTGTTGAATGATCACTATAATGACATCAACAGAAATGCAAATATAACATCTCTACACAGGTTTCAGAATTATTTCAAAGTTAGATGTCAATGACGTGTATTAAATGTCACTGTATATTAAAGAGAATAATAATAGAACTCACACCTATCAGATTGGCCAATATGACAATAAAGGAAAATGATAAATGTTGGAGGGGATGTGACAAAATTGGGACATTAATGCATTCCTAGTGGAATTGTGAAACTGTTCCAACCATTCTGGAGGGCAATTTGGAACTATGCCCAAAGAGTTATAAAACTATACCTACCCTTTGATCCAGGAATACCACTACTAGATTTGTATCCCAAAGAGATCAGAAAAAGAGGGAAAGGACCTACTTATACAAAAATATTTAAAGCAGCTCTTTTTGTGGCGGTAAAGAATTAGAAATTGAGGAGATGGTTCATCAGTTGGGGAATAGCTGAACAAATTGTGGTAGATGATGGTGATGGAATACTATTGTGTTGTAAGGAATAATGAACAGGATGATTTCAGAAAGAGACAGAAAGACCTACATGAACTGATGCAGAGTCAAATAAGCAGAACAATGAGTATATTATAGACAATAACAACAATATTTTGGAATGATGGACTAAGCTATTCTCAGCAATATAATGATCCAGGACAATTCTGAGGAACTTATAACAAAGAATAGTATCCACCTCCAGAAAAAGAACTGTTGGAGTCAGAATACAGATCAAAGCATGCATTTTTTTACTTTTTGGGGTTTTGGTTATAAATTATTCTCTTACCAAAATGAACAATATAGATATATGTTTTGTAGGATGATACATATAACACAAATCAAACTGCTCACCATATTTGCTATTGAGTACAAAAAACTGTCAACTATGCCAAAGAGTCTCGATTTGTAATGTATTCCAAAAGGGAGAAAGAAAAAAAAGTTTAATTGTTTTACCTTTTTAAATAATACTTTACACTTGGAGTTCTGGTAAGATGGCGGTGTAGACAGAGCGAATCTTAAAACCTCTGCATCCTTACACACCGAGATAGAAAACAATGTACTTGGAGAAGAAAGAGGACCGAATCTAAGAACGGGTCAGAGCAGGGGGAACCCTACTGCAGCACAACTAAAGAGGTACATCAAGAAAAAGGCTTCAATACTTGAACTGTTGGGACTGAGGGCGTAGAAGGGGAATCCCAGGATCCCAAGACGCCTCCCCCACGTGCTGTGCAGAGTCTCCAGCTGCCCGGGAAATCTCAGGGCTGGTGGGTGCACTGGTCAGGAGAGAGGGCCTTGCTGGCATAGGACTCAGGGAGTCAAACACAGACACTGGAGAGGTGGCTGGAGGAGAAAACCAGAGAAACACAGCAAAAATGCCCAGAAGATGGTGGCTTAGAGAGAGCCAAATCCCAGAGCGCAGACAACTTGGCTTCCTCATACTGAGATAGAGAACGCAGGGTTTCAAAAGGAAAGAAAACCAGATCAAACACAGTGGATAGCACAGGGGGACCCCACTGCTGGAGAGCTCAGTTCAGCAAAAAGAAGTTCCTTCTTGTCACTTTACCTTTTTTGGGTTTTTGTTTGTTTGTTTATTTGTTTTTCCCTCCCCTCCAGGCTTTGAGGTTTTAGCCTCAGGGCAGATTAATCCAATCCATACAGATTTAATCCCAACAATTGGACAGAGAAAGTAACTTACCCCTGGGGGTAAGATCTTTCATCAAAGATCATTAAATACATCTGCTCAAATTAGCAGAACAAGGAAGGGAAAAAACATGATCAAGCAACAGAAAAAGAGAAAAGAAATGACAATTGACAGCTTCTTTCAAGGAAGTGAAAAGAGAGCAAATGAAACAGAAATAGAAGAAGAGGAAGTACTTCCAGTGAACTGGACACAGGCTTTGGAAAATCTCAAAATTCAATTAACTCAAGAATTTAAAACTCAATTAATTCAAGAACTTCAGGAACTCAAAAAACAATCAAGAGAGGCTGAAGACAATTTGAAAAATGAAATACATGAGCTAAAACAAGAAAATAAAGTATTAAAAGCCAGAATTGGCCAGCTTGAAAATGAAGCAAAGAAGGCAAAAGATGATCTACAAAGAAAATCGGACCAGAAAGAGAAGGATGACCAAAAAGCCAGGGATTAAATTTAGTCTTTAAAAAACAGAACTCAACAACTAGAAGAAAATGACTTCACAAGGCAGCAAGAATATATTAAACAAAATAAAAAACATGAAAAATTTGAGGAGAATATGAAACACCTCATTGATTCAACCAAAGATCTGGAGAACAGAGCTAGAAGAGATAACTTAAGAATTATTGGTTTACCAGAACATCATGGTAAAAGAAAAGGTTTAGATAGCATTTTACAAGAAATTATCAGAGAAAATTGCCCAGAAATTCTTGAACAAGAAGGAAAAGTGGAAATTGACAGGATCCACAGATCACCTCCTACATTTAATCTACAACTGACAACTTCCAGGAATATTATAGCCAAATTCAAAAACTACCAGACCAAGGAAAAAATATTACAAGCTGCTAAAAAGAAGTCATTCAGATATCAGGGAACCACAGTTAGGATAACACAGGATCTGGCTGCATCTACATTGAAGGACCGGAAGGCATGAAACAATATTCCAGAAAGCAAGAGAACTGGGGCTACAACCAAGAATCAACTATCCAGCAAGACTAACTATATTACTGCAGGGGAAAGTATGGTCATTCAATAAAATTGAGGACTTCCAAATATTCATCAAGAAAAAAACAGACTTAAACAGAGAGTTTGCTGCCCAAACCCAGAACTCAAGAGAATCAACATAAGGTAATTGAGAGAAGGGGGGGGGGGGGAGAGAAAAAAAATTCTTTTCTTAAAGGGACACAACAAATTCAATCAATTTATATCCCAAGAAGAAAAGAAGGTATTGGCAAATATTAAAAATTATTATTACCAACAGGGTAACTAGAAGAAGTTTACATAGGGGGAACAGGGACTAACTGTATAGGATGAAATGTCAAGAGATATATAAATATATGTATGTATGTATGTATATATATATATGTATGTATGTATGTATGTATGTATGTATAAATATATACAAAACTAGGGGGGAAAAAGATAACAATAAGAAAAAAGGAAAGCAAACAAAAAGGAATAAATTTATATTCCATAAAGAAGCACATGGGATCAACAGGGGAAAAATAACAATACATAGTAAGGGTAAAGAGGTTAGAGAGAGGGAATATTTAATACTTAAGTGCATTGAAATCAACTTAGAGAAGAACAATCAGATCCATAGGGGCAGAAAATTGATTCACGCCCTATAGAGAAGTAGAAGGGTAACAAAGGGGCTGGTGGGGAGGGAAGCAATACTAGGGAGGGAGAGGGCTTTGGGGGGGGGAGCACCGTGTGGCTTTAAAGAACAATAAGAGGGGAATAAGAAGGGAGGGGGGAGAAAGGGAAGTACAAGAAGGGAGGGGATTATAGGAACTGATTAAAAACAAAACACTTGTATAGAAGGAAACAGTAAAAGAAGAAAGAACAGGACTAGGAGAGAGAATCAAAATGTCTGGGAATGCAGAGTTGATAATTATAACTCTGAATGCGAATGGGATGAACTCACCCATAAAACAGAATCAAATAGCAAAGTGGATTAGAAACCAAAACCCAACCATATGTTGTTTAAAAGAAACATATATTAGTCAGACATACATAGAATGAAAATGAGAGGATGGAGCAAAATCTTTTGGGCTTCAAATGAGAAAAAGAAGTCAGGGGTGGCTATCATGATCTCTGACAGAGCCAAAGTAAAAATAGATAAGGTTAAAAGAGATAGGGAAAGTTACTACATCCTAATAAAAGGCAGTACAAACAATGAAGAAATATCAGTACTCAATATGTATGCACCAAACGGAATAGCTTCCAAATTTCTAAAGGAGAAGCTAGTGGAGCTCAAGGATGAAATAGATAGCAAAACCATACTAGTGGGGGACCTGAACCTTCCCCCTATCAGATCTAGATAAATCAAACCAAAAAATAAATAAGAAAAGAGAGGTGAACGAAACTCTAGAAAAATTTGAGTTAATAGATATATGGAGAAATATAAATAGACAAAAAGGAATACACCTTCTTTTCAGCAGCACATGGAACATTCACAAAGATAGACCATGTAATAGGGCATAGAAACATGGCAAACAAATGCAAAAAAGCAGAAATAATAAATGAAATCTTTTCAGATCATAATGCAATAAAAATAGTTATTAGTAAGAATATATGGAGAGGAAAACCAAAAACTAATTGGAAATTAAATAATATGATTCTCCAAAATAATTTAGTGAAAGAACAAATCACAGAAATAATTAATAATTTCATTGAAGATAATGACAATGATGAGACATCTTACCCAAACTTATGGGATGCAGCCAAAGCAGTTCTAAGAGGAAAATTTATATCACTGAGTGCATATATTAACAAATTAGGGAGGGCAGAGGTTAATGAATTGGGCATGCAACTTAAAAAACTAGAAAATGAACAAATTAAAAATCTTCAGATGAAAACTAAATTAGAAATACTAAAAATCAAAGGAGAAATTAATAAAATTGAAAGTAAAAGAACTATTGAATTAATAAATAAGACCAGAAACTGGTATTTTGAAAAAACAGAAAAAATAGACAAAGTATTGGTTAATCTAATTAAAAAAAGGAAAGAAGAAAACCAAATTAACAGTATCAAAGATGAAAAAGGAGACCTCACCTCTAATGAAGAGGAAGTTAAGGCAATCATTAAAAACTATTTTGCCCAATTATATAGCAATAAATTTAACAATCTAGGTGAAATGGATGAATATTTGCAAAAAATATAAATTGCCTAGATTAACAGCAGAAGAAATAGAATCCTTAATAATCCAATATCAGAAAAAGAAATTGAACAGGCCATTAAAGAACTCCCTAAGAAAAAATCACCAGGGCCTGATGGATTCACAAGTGAATTCTATCAAACATTCAAAGAACAATTAGTCCCAATACTATACAAATTATTTGATATAATAAGCAAAGAAGGAATCTTACCAAACTCCTTTTATGACACAAATACGGTACTGATTCCAAAGCCAGGCAGATCAAAAACAGAGAAAGAAAATTACAGACCAATCTCCTTAATGAACATAGATGCAAAAATCTTAAATAGAATACTAGCAAAAAGACTCCAGCAAGTGATCAAGAGGATTATCCATCATGATCAGGTGGGATTTATACCAAGAATGCAAGGATGGTTCAACATTAGGAAAACCATCCACATAACTGACCATATCAACAAGCAAATCAACAAAAACCACATGATAAGCTCAATAGATGCAGAAAAAGCCTTTGACAAAATACAACATCCATTCCTACTGAAAACACCAGAAAGTATAGGAATAGAAGGTTCTTTCTTAAAAATAATAAACAGTATATATCTTAAACCATCAACAAGCATCATATGCAATGGGGATAAATCAGAAGCCTTTCCAATAAGATCAGGTGTGAAACAAGGATGCCCATTATCACCTCTTTTATTTGACATTGTACTAGAGACACTAGCAGTAGCAATTAGAGAAGAAAAAGAAATTGAAGGTATTAAAATAGGCAAGGAGGAGACTAAGCTATCAGTCTTTACAGACAATATGATGGTCTACTTAAAAAATCCTAGAGAATCAACTAAAAAGCTAGTAGAAATAATCAACAATTTTAGCAAAGTTGCAGGATACAAAATAAATGCACATAAATCATCAGCATTTCTATATATTTCCAACACATTAGAGCAACAAGAGGTAGAAATAGAAACACCATTTAAAATCACCCTAGACAATATAAAATACTTAGGAATCTATCTACCAAAACAAACACAGCAATTATATGAAAACAACTACAAAACAATTTCCAAACAAATAAAACTAGATCTAAACAACTGGAAAAACATTGAGTGCTCATGGGCAGGAAGAGCTAACATAATAAAAATGACCATTCTACCCAAATTAATTTACGTATTTAGTGCCATACCTATCAAACTACCAAAAACATTTTTTACTACATTAGGAAAAACTATAACAAAGTTCATTTGGAATAACAAAAGATCAAGAATATCAAGGGAAATAATGAAAAAAAAGTGAAGGAAGGTGGCTTAGCAGTACCAGATATTAAGCTATACTATAAAGCAGCTGTCATCAAAACAATATGGTACTGGCTAAGAGATAGAAGGGAGGATCAGTGGAATAGACTTGGGGTAATTGATGTCAGCAAGACAGTGTATGATAAACCCAAAGAGTCCAACTTTTGGGACAAAAATCCACTATTTGACAAAAACTGCTGGGAAAATTGGAAAACAATATGGGAGAGATTAGGTTTAGATCAACATCTGACACCATACACCAAGATAAATTCAGAATGGGTGAAAGACTTGAATATAAAGAAGGAAACTATAAGTAAATTAGGTGAACACAGAATAGTATGCCTGTCAGATCTCTGGGAAAGGAAAGATTTTAAAACCAAACAAGAGTTAGAAAAAATTACAAAATGTAAAATAAATAATTTTGATTATATTAAATTAAAAAGGTTTTGTTCAAACAAAAACAATGCAACCAAAATCAGAAGGGAAACAACAAACCGGGAAAAAAATCTTTATAACAAAAAATTCTGACGGAGGTCTAATTACTCAAATATATAAGGAGCTAAATCAATTGTATAAAAAATCAAGCCATTCCCCAATTAATAAATGGGCAAGGGACATGAATAGGCAATTTTCAGATAAAGAAATCAAAAGTATCAATAAGCACATGAGAAAGTGTTCTAAATCTCTAATAATTAGAGAAATGCAAATCAAAAGAACTCTGAGGTACTACCTCACACCTAGCAGAATGGCTAAAATAATAGCAGGGGAGAGTAATGAACGTTGGAGGGGATGTGGCAAAATTGGGACGTTAATGCATTGCTGATGGAGTTGTGAACTGATCCAACCATTCTGGAGGGCAATTTGGAACTATGCCCAAAGAGCGATAAAAGAATGCCTGCCCTTTGATCCAGCCATACCATTGCTGGGTTTGTACCCCAAAGAGATCATAGATAAACAGACTTGCACAAAAATATTTATAGCTGCGCTCTTTGTGGTGGCAAAAAACTGGAAAGCAAGGGTATGCCCTTCAATTGGGGAATGGCTGAACAAATTGTGGTATATGTTGGTGATGGAATACTATTTTGCTCAAAGGAATAATAAACTGGAGGAATTCCATGTGAACTGGAAAGACCTCTAGGAATTGATGCAGAGTGAAAGAAGCAGAGCCAGAAGAACATTGTACACAGAGACTGATATATTATGGTAAAATCGAATGTAATGGACATCTGTACTAGCAGCAGTGCAATGACCCAAGACAATTTGGAGTGATTTATGGAAAGGAACGCTATCCACATTCAGAGGAAGAACTGCAGGAGTAGAAACACAGAAGAAAAACAACTGCATGGACACTTAGGTTGATGAGAACATGATTGGGGATGTAGACCTGAAAAGACCACACCCATGTAACTATCAATAATGTGTAAATAAGTCTTGACTGACCACACCAGTGGAAATCCGAATTAGCTACGACTGGGGGGGCGGGGGGGAAAAGGGGAATGGGGGGGTGAAGGGTAAAGTAAAAACATGACTTATGTAACCAGGGAAATTTTTTCTAAAAATAAAAAATTATTTTTAAATAAATAAATAAATAGGTGATGCTTTGCTTATGTGAATATTAAAAATTTGTTTGCATTTCCTAAATAAACAACTACTGCTGAGGCAGGAGTAGACAGAAGGGAGCAACTGCAAAGCAAGAATTGTTTAAATGAGCTGTGAAGGACATCCTGTAAAGGAATTAAAGATTGGCAACTACTATAAAGCAGTTGTCTTCAATATTCAGATAAATTATTATAGTACATTAACCATCAGTCCTATCCACTGAAATCTGTTACTTATTTACACTTGGGAAATCTGTTCTGTTACTTATAAGATTTTGCCTGGTTTGTATCATAGGATTAACAAACTGTTAGATTTTATTTAGGATCCAAGGCTTTTAAAAAAGATGATAATACTTACACCTTGGGTGACACTAGATTCCCTTTCATTCTTCTCTCCCTTAGTTCCAGTCTTGTTTTCTGCTGCTACTACTTCCTTCTGGTCAGTTGGTTTCCTTATATGTGGCTTTGGTTTCTGCATCTGACCCCTCATTAACTTCGGTGGCCTGAAAGTACTTGCCTTTTCAGTTTCTTGTAAACCATGTTTTTCACTGGGGGGAAAAAAGAATGATAAATTAAGGGATGTCTTCTTAAAACACATCATGTTGTTTAGTGCATTTTACCATCCATAACTAAAACTATTTAGAATTTAACTCACTTTGTGAAACAGTTTCTTCAAAATCCTCTATAAATTTATTGAATTTTTCATTACTATCAATTTTAAAGTTAGAAACATATGCAACCTGATCCTCATATTTTAAGAAATTTCACTCCTTTCACTTTCATTTTTTAAAAAAATAGAAGGAAAAGAAAAAAAAGAGGAGAAAAAGACAGAGAAGTTAAAAGGGAAGAGGACTAGGGCAAGGAATATGTTTATGGAAGTGCCCTGGTTGTCCAGCATATATTATGAATTAAATAGTACCAAAAAACAAACACAAGTAATGGTTTATTTACAAAGTGAATTTTTATATCTCACTGGATCCAATAAGCACACATAAATATGATGTCATTACTTCCTGATTGCTGATCATCTGATACTCAAACTAAAGAGGCATATTTGAGAGGCAGCTAGTGGTACAGTAGATAAAGTGCTCAGTTTAGAGTCAGGAAGACCCAATTTCCAATCATGCCTCAGATTCACTACTTCACCTATGTTTGTTTTCACAATTGTTAAAAAGGGAATAATAAAATCTACCTCACACAGTCATTGTGAGGATCAAATGAGAATATGTAAAGCACTTAGCACAGTATCTGGCAAATAGTACAGATATGACAAATGTTTATTTCCTATTTCACCACACATCTACTGTTGACTCCCTTTGATGCATGTGACACCATTTTTTTTTTTCTCGAGTCAGGGATAACCTATTTAGGGCTAAATAGATCCTGGAAGTCATCTAGCCCAACTGTTCATTTTACAGATGAAGGAGTCCAGAAAAGTAGAGTGAGTTACCAGGCCACATATGTTATAAGTAACAAATCCAAGGTTGAGAAATAATACATTCCACTGGCAATCACAAACAAGAATGATATGAGAGATTTTTTTTTTGTCTCTTTTTTAAAGTAAAAATTCCTTTCTAAAATCCCCATGCTGCTATTCTGGAACTGTAAATTGGTTCCATCATTTTGGAGAACAATTTGGAACTATGCTCAAAGGACTAAAAAACTGTGCATATCCTTGGATTCTGTTATATGACTACTAGGTCTGTATCTCAAAGAGATTATAAATAAATAAGGATCGATATGTACAAAAATATTTCTAGCAGCTCTTTGTGTGACAGCAAAGAATTGGAAATTAAAGGGATGTCCACCAATTCGGAATTGGATGAACAAGTTGTGGAATATGATTGCGATAGAATGCTACTGTGTTATAAAAATGATGAGCAGGATGGTTTAAGAACAACCTGGGAAGACTTTTATGATTTGATACGAAGTAAAGTGAGCAGAAACAGAAGAACACTGTACACCAGTGATTCCCAAAGTGGGCACTACCGCCCCCTGGTGGGTGCTGCAGCGATCCAGGGAAGTGGTGATGGCCACAGGTGCATTTATCTTTCCTATTAATTGCTATTAAAATTTTTAAAAAATTAATTTCCAGGGGGCTAAGTAATATTTTTTCTGGAAAGGGGGCAGTAGGCCAAAAAAGTTTGGGAACCACTGCTGTACACAGTGATAGCAATACTATAAAGATGATCAACTGTGAAAGACTTAACTACTCTGATCAATACAATGATCCAAGACAATTCAGAAGGACTTATGATAAAAAATGCTATTCTCCAGAGAAACATCTGATTAACTCTGTAAGGATGAACTCTCTAATTGGGCCATTAATGCAACTCTGAATACAGACTGGAGCATATTTATTTACTTATTTGCAAAACAGTTAATGTTGAAATAATGCATGCATGATTTCCTACGGATACTCAGTACTGTATTTCTTATCTTCTCAATAGGTGAGAGAGGGGTAGAGAAGAGAACATTTTAAAATTAAATTTAAAAAATTTAAAACCAACCTATCAATAAAATTCCCAGGTAGTTGTTTTCCTTTCCATTTGTTAAACATATCTATTCAGTGCTGTTTGACAATTATAATAAGAAAAGAACTTCCTAACAACTTACAAGAACAACAACCAGAAGCTACCATTTTTATACTTATAAGCATATCAATGATCAATTAAGTTAGATATATCTACACTTTAAAATAGGTCTTAAATATGACCAGTAAAAATAAAAAATCAGAAATTAGAATGAGATATGCATTTCTGGAAAGGGACAATGAGGAAATTTGTTTTGTTTGATTAAGAATATTTATTATGATGGTTTTAAGTTTTCTTCTTTACCTTTAGATTAAGGGAAGGAAAGAAAAGAAATACATGATAACAGAAAAATAAAGTAAAATGAAAAAATCTCAAGTCATGTCATCTTCTATGTACACTACCACCATTTCTAAGTGCTATTTTAAAAATTATTTTTCCTAATACTTACTGAAATTCAGCTTCAGGGTCTTGACTGTCGGTTTCTTTGACTTGCTTTCCAATACTATCAAGAGGGTTACATTCATCTTTTTCCATGAGATTCTGGAAAATTGTAAAATGTGAGGCTACTTATAAATGATAATGAGCTTCTAAAATTAATTTAGTGGCTGAATGTAAGAAATGGAAGAAAACACAATAAGTCCAAAAGCAATGTATCTAAAAATCTGATTATTGTAATATAGGATAGCAACTATTTTAAACAAATACACCAGAACTTATTAATCCAAATGGAACTGTCCTTCAAAGGTGTCACAAAGAGACTGTTCAATCAACAATTATTAAACAACTAATATATGTTCAGATAATGCACTAGACACTAAGAATACAAATTCAAAAATGGAATGATCTCTAATCTCAAAGAGCTTATACTCTAAGAAGGAAGATATAAGTATCTATAAGCATAGCACACTGAATAAATATAAGATAACTAAATACAAAGTAGTTATGGAGGTAGGGCACTGACAACTGGTTTCAAATAGAAAGTGCTATTTGAGCTGAATCCCAAAGTTAAGGGACTATGAGGTAAAGGTGAAAAGTTAGTGCATTCCAGGCACAGGAGAAAACCAGTCCAAAAGTACTAAGACAAGAGATCTTATACCCTGACTGAGAAACAAAGAGAATTTGGCTAGCCTGCAGAATGAAAGGAAGAATAAGTTAGAATCAGGATGGCAAGTCAAGGTGGAATAAAATTGTAAAAGCCAAGTAGAAAAGTTTTCTTTGATCAAAAGTTAACAAGGAACCACTAATTTTAGTGAGGAAAGTGAACACATAGCCAGATCCATAACTAAGAAAATCACTTTGGCAACTATGTAGGGAATAAATTGAAGTAAAGCTGAACTTGAGGGGATCAACTACGTGTGTGAATAGAGAGAATGGATTGGGTGTGCAAGATTTAGTGAAGGGAGAAGTAGTAAGATCTGGCAAGTTGTTAGATAATTTAGGGGAGGGGAAAAGAGTAAAGATAAAATTTAAGATTATAAAGCTGGGCAATAAGAAGAATGGTACTGCCTAAAAACAGAAATCTGGAAGAGGGGAGAATTTAGGAAAGAAATCACAAATTTTGCTTTGGATATGCCTCTAAGATAATAATAGTGAATCTTTTCAAGACAGAGTGCCAGGCTCTGCCCCCACCTGACCCCCCCCCAGACCGAGTACCATGCCCCTCCCAACCACTACCACATGCTGGGTATGCCCTGCCCCCTCAACCCCAACACAGGGGAGAGAGAAATTTCTCCCACTGGGCTACTGGGTGGAGGGGTGAGTGAAGTAAGGAATGTCCTCAGGGAGTGTAGAGAGGCGGGAGGGAGTGACCAGAGGGTTCTGTTCCCCTCTAGCTCTGCCACCTGTGAGTAGCCCACCTCAACCCCTATAGGCTCCCATTGGCTGCTGGGCAGAGGAACAGGGGATGGGAGGAAATGTCATCCCTTGGAGCGGGGAGAATAGCTCTGCCAGAGTCCCTCCGCCTTTCTAGTAATTTGGGGGGTAGGGGATGGAGAAGGAGGGTGGCCAAGTGCCCACAGAGAGCACTCTGCGTGCCCTCTTTGGCACTCATGCCATAGGTTCACCATCACTGCTATAGGACATCAAGTTTAAAAATGTTAAATAGATGTGGGGCAGCTGGGTGGTTCAGTAGATTGAGAACCAGGTCCAGATATGAAAGGTCCTAGGTTCAAATCTGGCCTCAGACACTTCCTAGCTGGGGACCCTGGGCAAGTCACTTGACCCCCACTGCCTAGCCCTTACCACTCTTCTGCCTTGGAACCAATACAGAGTACTGAATCTAAGACAGAAGGTAAGGGTTTTAAAAAAAAATGTTAAAAGAGGTGAAAACCTGAGTTTCAGGGGGTTAAACTAAGGTTGGATATATAGATGTAGAAGTCAAATTTATGGATATGTTTAAATCTAGGGGAGGAATAAGCTCACCAAAAGGAGGTAGAAGGAAAAGAGGTACAAGAAAGGTTTTGGGAGGAACAATTTTAGGGAGTGTGATGTAATCGAAAAGAAAAGAGGAGAATGCAGTTTTACAAAAACCAAGAGAGGAAAAATATATCCAGGACAGGGGTTTAATTATCAACAGATTCAAATATATTAGAGGTTATAAAAGACAAAGACTGGGCAAAGACAGTCAGAATGGGCAACAAAGAGATTATTAATAAAAGTGAAGAGAGCGATTTCAATTGAGTGATAAAATCAGACGACTTCAAAAAAAGGAGGGAAGAGTGAGTCAGGCTATAAATATGCAGTTTTGTTTTCAGAGGAAGAAATCCAAGCTTTCTACAACTATGTGAAAAAACGCCCCAAATCATTCATAATTAGAGAAATGCAAATAAAAGTAAAAGATGCCCATAAAGTGGGTTTTGTTTCTCCTTTTTTTTTTCCCCAAAGGTAAGGAGGGAGGGCAGTGGTAAAAGAACATAAATTCTGGCCAACTTTAAAAAAAAGAATA
Source organism: Gracilinanus agilis (assembly GCF_016433145.1). Taxonomy (NCBI): domain Eukaryota; kingdom Metazoa; phylum Chordata; class Mammalia; order Didelphimorphia; family Didelphidae; genus Gracilinanus; species Gracilinanus agilis. The sequence goes on along the minus strand of NC_058130.1, from coordinate 334,042,923 downwards.
GAGAAAAGAAAAGGAAATAATAATGAATACGTTTGTTTGTTTTTTTTTAAGGAAAAACTAAGAAGGGTGGGTGGGTGACAAATATACATTTGTAATGAACCCAGTAAAAACAATTATATGACTTCCTACAGCTCTGTTCATCAGCAAGTGAAGCAAGAAGAAGGAAAAAAGTGGGCATGATTTATGGTTGGAAAAGAGATAAAAGACTGCAGGACAAAGACTAAGAGGTCACTCTGGATCAGAACAGAGAGCATTGTGAAGCTGACATGTTTAACCAAAGGGCTGAAGTTGAAAAGGGAAGAAAGAAAGTCAGAAAAGGCATAATGGCCTAAGAAGTACCACAAGCTGGAGGGATTGATGTTTACAATGAAGTGAAATAGGTCTAGGAGGAGTGAACCATAAGAATAGATGGAAGATAGACCCCTACCCCCAGATACTTGATTGGATTTTAGTGATAGTGATAGATTTAAGATAATCAATATTTTGATTCTAAAGTGATTAGTATGATTCCATTATAATCTTAATTACAATGAGTAGAATTCATGATTTTTATAAGGATCTCTAATTAAAGCATTAAACTGCTTCTAATGGGACTTTCAACCCCTCCCTAAGTCATATTTCCCTTCTATCATGAGATGCTTAACATATGAGTTTCAAGTCCCGAAATGCTGCATCATTTCCTGATATGGTGCAAGAATGCACAGCCCTTGCAAGATTCCAGGTTTATCTGGAAGACTTGGCCCTCTTCCAATAAACTCTAAAATTCTACCTTGACTTGGAAAAATTTGGCTTTTTGACTTTCTTTACCTAAATTGTCTATATCTGAGTGGTGGGATAAAAATTTCCATGACCAAGGATGACATCCAAAGTGTGACCATCTCTCTTCATGACAGAGGCAATAATAAAGGCAGAAAGTAGAGGGCAGAAGAAGAGAGCTGAGGAGGAGAGGAAGACAGTTGTCCAAATGCTGAACACTGAGAATGGCAGAAGAACGTCCTGATGAAGAGTGCAGAGGAGCCACCATGATTCTACAGGGCAAAAAACTCTAATCATGTCCATTTCAAAGTCGCTGAGTGACAGTGAAAAAAAATAAAAGTATGAAAGTTTCAGTGGAAAGCAAGAAATTGTGCTAACTCCTCCCCACAAAGACACACAACAATTACACTGGAGGATGAAGGACAGTAATGAAGATCTAATCAGTGCCAGAGACAAAGGCCAAGGATTTAGAGACATCTTAGGGAAGACATTATAGCGAGAAACAAAAGACAGAAATATTAAGAGAAAAAAAGGCAGTTTAATCATTACAGTCAAGGAAATCCAGAGGGGCACAGATAGAAAAGAGTTGAGGAGGATGGGGATAAAAGAATGGAAGGTAGGCATTGGGAGGTGGTTTGTTCCTAGATAAGCAGTGCTTATGTAACCGAGAAACAAAGAATTTGGCTAGTCATGATTATGCCATATCTCAAAAACATTCTTGGAAGTGCATTTTCAAAAATTACTTTAGGAAAAGTTCACAAGCTATATAACAAATGTCATATTTCCTTAAAGAGCAGTACAATTTCACTTGAGATGTCTAAGGCCATCATAATTCATTTTCACAGAAAAACAGTATAATTTAAATTTACCAGACTTCAGTCAAATTTATTTTGGGTCATTTCCAAAAATCATATTTATCATCAAAAGACAAGCATTTGCTAACATTATTGGATACTAGGAAAAGTTTCAAAAATGTCTTGAGCAATGGCAATACCACTGGAATAAGTAGAGTCATTCATTTGGAAAATATATAATTTGGATTTATAAGTTCTATAATAGTTTTAAAACATGCAATATTACTTTACATTCAAACCATATGTATTTTAAGCAGTCATTTGGAAAAAAACTTATAATTTATTTTCAATTTAGCATTTCCTTATTTCATACCTTTTTAACATTTCCTGGAAGTTCTGGAAACAAATTTTTGCTCTCTGCTTCAATTTCACTTTTGGTAGGTTCTGCTTTCTTTCCAAATGTTCCTAACAAGTTGGGTTTAGGCTTCAGAGGACCCCCTCTCACTTGGAGGTTACTGGTATCAGCTTTTTCAGCTTCTCTTTAAAAAAAAAACAAACCCCAGTATAATGTTTAAACTATATTCAAACTATTTTATGGTCAGAGATATTTAATTACAAAAGGAATGCAAAAAAAAAAAACACTATAAAAAAGATAGTCCACCAAAATATGGCTTTGTCTTAAAGAGGCAAATTATGCAATGAGTCACAGACCTGACCCTTATTAGTTTTGTGACCCCAATCAGAGCACTTAATATCCTAAAACCTCCATTCTCTAATTGATATAAAATTGATAATGAAACTTATACTACTTCAGTAATAGTATTATTGTAAGAAAGGTGCTTTGTAGCTAATGATAGAATTGCCAAGAAAAAAAGGGAAGAAATAAAAAAGGATAATTTCAAACACCTTAAAAAATGCCCAGAAGGGAATAAAAAGTCAGAAAGAAATCCATCAAGCAAGATAGCTGTGACACTAGTATGCTGAATTTATGATATATTGTTTTGGTATTTGTGGTTTCACATATAAACTCTTTGTGTTCTATTTCTTTTTTTTTTAACCCTTACCTTCCATCTTATAATAAATACTATGTGTTGGTTCTAAGGCAGAAGAGTGGTATGGGCTAGGAATGGGGGTTAAGTGACTTGCCCAGGGTCACACAGCTAGGAAGTGTCTGAGGTCACATTTGAACCCAGGACCTCCCATCTTTGGGTCTAGTTCTTAATCCACTGAGCCACCCAGCTGCTCCCTCTATTCTATTTCTTATATGGAAATGTTCTCTTTTTTGGTGTTCATTAAATTAAGAGTAAAAAAGGAAAATATAGATCTATAGGTTTTTTAGATAATTTAAACTCTTGAGATTTTATAAAAGATATTCTATGAATGGTGCTTTAATCAATGATCACAGCTTCTACTTTTTAAGCAGATGAATGGATAATGAGGTAACTAGAAGTCCCCATTGATATGAGGTTATCCATTCTACTATTAATAGATGGCATCTAAATTACATCATGCCCCAAATCCTTTGACTTAATCCTTATAGTTTAAGAGACTTGTCTAAACCTCCATGTGCAAAAAGAAATGAAATAAAATAAACAGAAAATGGATGAAGAGTACATCAAATTAATACACATGCAAAAATACAACATCATCAGAGGCACTGTTTGACCCAGGAATAGGAATTAGAAGATAAAGAACCACATTCAAGAAACAACAAAAGGCTTTAATAGTTCTCAAATTGTGGGTTCTCAGAAAAGCCCTGCTCTTTCCCTTTATCATTTTCTCAGTGATATTATGTAGTTATACACTATGAAACACCACAAATCTTTAAGGTGCATGATAGACACAACTAAGTTGTGCCATGTAACTAACAACAGGACAACTTGGAGGCAAGAAATGACATAAAAAATACAGTCTTATGTCAATGGAAAAGTGTGTAAATCTTACTGATCATCAGTAAGAAAGAAGACTGAACAAATAGCATAATCCAACTGGGATATTAAAAAAGAGGCAGGTCTTTACTATGTTGGCTAGATAAACAATGTAACACTAAAGAAAAAAAAGATGACAAGATCTCAAAGGATCCTGATACATATTAACAAAAAGAATGCCCACATGGATAATATCCTTGGTCCTACAAAATTCATGGAAAAGTAAAAATGAAAGCTATAGCACTCAGGACTTAATTTCTTATAGAGGCATTGTTATAATCAGGAACTTAGTAAGAATTGTATAGATATTCTATTGTATTTAAAGATAAACAGTTGGTGGCAGAATGCCATATGCCATTAACATATTCACTTAATGGCAAAAGAAAAGTGTGCTGAACCTAGCCCTGAAAGTGTCATGTACATTCAACACACCACTTCTCTTCTTCCTACAACTTCAACTATAAAAAAATACTTACAGAAGTTTAACATTAGAATCACTCATTTTTCCTTCTATGTTACTGTCAACTTGAATGATTTGTGTCAGTTCTTTACTTTCAGCTTTTGAGGAAGACAAATCTGAAGCTTCTGGTTCTGAGGATTCACCTGCAGCTACTGTTGTGGCATTATTATTTTGATTACTGAAGAAGAAAAGCATAGGAAAGAAATGTGATAGAATTATACTTTCACATGCAAAAACAGTCAGAGGTCTTCACAACAAGGAAATTATAAGAAGTCTGCAGTCCACACTTGAAAAGATGATCTCATACATTACATAAGGAATTCATTCTGGCACTGCATTACTCCTATGGCTTCTTTGTATAGCATTTTCAATAAATAACCTTCAAAGCTGTTTCTAATTCATTCAATTTGTTATAATGTACTTAACAGTATTTTTAACAATGTTAACATTCTTTCAAAAATACAAGGATAATAATGTGCATTGCCTTAAAAAATTTACATAGATTTTACAAACAATTACAAGCAATCATTAAGGAGGAAACTTAATTATATTAACCATTAAAGATTAGACGAATTGAGGTTATTAAAAGTCACCTGTTATTCTCTTAAATGGAAAGTGTACCTGAAAGGGGCAGTTGGGTGGTTCAGTGGATTGAGTCAAGCCTAGAGATGGAAGGTACTGGGTTCAAATCTAGCCTCAGACACTCCATAGCTGTGTAACCCTGGGTAAGTCACTTAACACCCATTGCCTAGCCCTTACTTACTGTTCTTCTGCCTTGGAACCAGTATTGGTTCTAAGACAGAAGGTAAAGGTTTTAATATATACATATGTGTCTGAGATAGAAGTTGAGAGTTTTTTTAAAAAGTGCACCTAAAACAAATTTGCAAAGAAAAACTAAGTTTACCCAAGAATATACTGAAAAAAAATCTATCTTCAGAATAAGTAACTACTATAAATTAACAAAAGCAAGCTTTCCTCAAGAGAGACCCTAGAAAGTAGCATATATATATATATATGTATATATATGCATATATATACATATATATGTATATGTTGAGTGACAAAAAAAATTTCCACAAACCCTCCTCTCCCAAATTAATATATATATAATTTTTGTTGTAAAATAAATATTCAGCCCTTAAGTACACTACACAAACCAAAAGGCTAAGATGGCCACTGGTGGGCATTAGTTTTTTAAACTCTTACCTTTTATCTTAAAATCAATACTATGTATCAGTTCCAAGACAAAAGAGCAGTAAGGTTTAGGCAAAGGGGATTAAGTAACTTGCCCAGGGTCACAAGCTAAAAAATATTTGAGATCACATTTGAACCCAGGACCTCTCCATCTCTAGGGCTGGTTCCCAATCCACTGAGCTACTTTGCTGCCCCCCAAGCACAGTTCTAAACTTCCATTCCAAACTCTAACTTCACCATCTATTGAAAACAAAATACAATCAAAGCTCCCATTTTTCAAATAATGTGACTATGTACCAATGTAATCAAGTTATATTTTCCTATACACTTATAAATGACTTAAATTAAACAACTATGTTGATATGCCTGGCATAATCCAAGAGAACTAGTAAGACAAAATGAACTTGATGAAAAGCATTAAAATTACCTTGCTGAAGAAATGTGTTTGGTGTCATTCTCATTGTTTTCACTCAGTATGCAGGCAATCTCATCTACATTTTCTAAATTGGACACTTCCAAGTCTTTATTGCATTCATCCTTATTTATTTCCGCTACCAAAAGCTGACATTTCTCTATTAACAAACAAGATACAAAATGCAAGTTATTTTCAAAATACATGAAGAGAAATTTTTTTCCCAATAAATTTTTAACACAAATGAAAATATTTCTAAGGCTCTAATCTGGAAAATATTGAATACTCAATAGCTAATTCAATCAAAAAAAATTTATTATCACCTGACTATATGTAAACCACCACACTAGGTTTCACTTGAAATCTGACAGCATATATTACAGCATAGTGGAAAGAGTACTATTTGTCAGTGTCATAAAACACAACTCAGAGTTACAGCTCTGTTATTTACTGGGTGTAGGACCATCAATAAATCACTTAACATTTTGGTACTCTAAGTTTCCTTAAGTGCAAATTAGGAATATTTAGCTCCCTGCCTGGAAAGCTATTTAGCTCCCTGCCTGGAAAGCTATCAGAAAGCAATGTATATAGATTAGTACATGTAAAAACCACACTGTAAGACAAAAAAAGAACAAATTCTGTAATATAATTGTAAGCTATTAATATTATTTTACCTGGCAGCATCCATTTACACTGTGTCTTGATGGACCAACTATAGCACCATTAGTAACCAAACACTTGTGAGTTCTTCTGATCTATTATTTTTTCTCCTACCTTTAACTTGGCTGTCTTCTTAAGCAATCTAAAATTTTAACTGATGAGGACAGAAACAATGTCTAGTCTATAACTAGGACTTTCACCTTCCCACCTCGACTTCATAGCAGTCAATGGTCTTGAACATATGAGTTCTAATAAGTGTCATAATGATTCCAATGAAAACTATTTCCTGATGCCAATCTACCTCTGTGGAAATAATAAAATCAGTACAAACTTTTTCAGAAACCTTGTCTCCAAATCCTTTGCACATGAATAAAAACATCTCTTTGAATGGGCACTCAAATGTTCTAGGGAAGTATGTACAGAACCTTGTGTCTATCTTTTGGTATGAATATGCTGAAAAGACCCTCTTTCAATAATAGTATTAAAAGGATTTGTAAGACATAATGCATGATTTAAACTTGGAGTCATATTCTTTCATTTTTTTTATGTGTACCAATAAAATCATTTTCTACATATTTACATGTGCAAATGCTGTTTTCCTTTAAAAAATAAAAAAGGTTTATAATATATATGGACCATATCTCTTTCTCTGTTCCCCACTCTGACATGAGTAACTCTGACACCATGAATATAAATCAACACTTAACAGGTATTATTTGACAGTGATTATTCAAAGGCAGAATATAACCAAAAAATTTACAGTTGCATAATTAGTATGGCTTAATCTTTAACTTTGCTGTAGATTTCTGCTAAAAAATATCACTTACTCTTATTTGGCTTTTCTCCTTTAGAAGTTTCTGAGAGGTCAGGAGAATCTTTTGAAAGATTTTCTGCTTCCTGCTCATCAGTGTCATCCTTTTTCTTCCTTTTCCGTTTCTTTCTGTTTACAACAGCCTCTAATATAGTCTGTCCTTCTACATTCAAAGACTGGTCATTTTCTTTCTCAACAATCTCGGTATCTAGTTCGGTTCCTTCCATGTCTGAAGTTGTAGTATTCAGAGTGTCCTCTGGCTGATCATTCACTTCACTACTGGCAACTCTATTTACTAAAATCAGAAATATTTATAAATTATCTATTTTTGCTTTCAAACTGTAATATATTTTGTTAAGGTAGGCTAACAGCCAACTTAAAAAAAAGACATAAAGGCAAAGCAATGAAATAAAAATAAAAATGAAGTAAAGAGAATGAAAAATACAGAAAGAGGAAAGAGAGCTAAATGAGAAGTAAACCAGATATTATCTACATTAGAACAGTGACCACCATTTAAACATTCTGGAAAAAAAAAAATTTCTTGTTCCTATTCTTAAGATAGTCTTGACATAAAACAAGTTGCAGTGAACTGAGATTTCTTTCAGCTATCTATGACACTATGAACTAAGAATGCTCTAAAGGAAACTTAGTAAATCAGAATTCATAGAATTTTTTTAGAATTTATTATTGCTGAATTTATATTACTTTTGTCCCACCTGGTATAGGTGGCAAGTGAAAAATGATTAAAGACTATATACTGTGAAATGAAGGATGTTGTTCTCAACACTATTTTCACAAAGTCAGAGACAACAAAAAGAAATACTGAAGAAAACTTCACTCTAATCTCAACATGATTGTTTAATAGCTGGTTGCCTTGGTGAAGTCACCTGCGTTCATCAGCCTCAATCAGCTATAAAATGAGAGGGCTAAATTAAATAACCTTCTAGCTCTAAGATCCTAAGATTCCATCATTTCAGTAGAATATATTATGTAAGAAGAATCTAAAGGATGAGGTTAAGAAAATCTAAACATTTATGCTAACAAAGAAGTTTATTTAGAAATAATTTTCCAACAAAAGCCAAAATTGCATTTCAGATGCCAGTGGTACTCAAATGCTCTAATAGCATAAAAGATATCCTAAAATAAAGAGAATTAAATTTTTGTTAAAAAAATGGTCTAATGTAAAATAAGATTACTTGTACACTGGAAATTTATACCACAGTATTATGTATGATATGGTGTTAACTACATAGGCCTAATAAGACAGCATATACCGCCCTATTTTTTTTTTAAAGGAAGACTCAACACTTATTAAGCAACTTTAGCAAGAAAGGCACTGTGTCAAGATCCAAAAATCGACACAGACAAACATTCTGCCCTTAAGAGGGCATAAAGCCTAATATTGGTTTACAAGATACAAAAAACAATGTGAAACAAAGAAATAATTACTTTGCTATTTCAAATCTTGCCCAGTTGTCATTCCCAACCGCCCCTAAACAAAATTACTATCAGTTTTCAATTAAAAGGCCATCTCTTTAATGACCATGTATTTCAATCTCTATTAATTAGTTCTCTATAGAGGATTAACTAAACCCAAATAAATATGGGAAATCACTACATTTTTTGAAAAGGCAAACATTTGACAGGCCAGGTTTTTGAGAATGCAACTGCAGAATAGATATGAAACAGGATTATGCTAATACAGTATTCCAAAAAATATTTGGAGATTAGCTCCTATATAAATTACTACATGAAGATAATTATGAAGTTGAAGAAAATTCAATTACCTTGAATTGAATGTTCTGATCCTAATGTTCCCAACTTACAGAACCACCTATAAAGCCTCAAGAATTATTAAGAATAAAGACACAGCCAAATCAACATTATTTCATATTCTCATGTACAATAAATACCATTTTGTTTTTTCCGAGATCTAGAAGACTTCTTCTCTTTTGCATTTTGATTTTTAACAGTTTTCTGTTTTCTTTTTTCCTCTTCTGCAAGGACCTTCTCAAGCAAACGAGCAAAGAAATTGAAGTCAAAAGGGCGCTTCTCTTCTGTCCAAAATAAAATGTAGAAAACAATGTTTCTAGTTATGATGTTTAAATTAATCTAAAAGTTAAAATAGATATATTGTATTTATAAAAAGCCTATTTAAAAGCCTTCCCAACCCTCCTGCTACTATCACCTTTCTATACGTAAGAAATGGAATCTATATGACAATGACAAAAATCATCAAAGTCCTAGAAGTCAGGAAGATCGAGTTCAAATCCCTCCTCAGAAACTTTTAACTGTGTAACCCTGAACAAGTCATTAAACCTGTTTGTCTCAAGTTCCTCATCTCTAAAATGGGAATAACAGTAGTATCTACCTCCCAGTGTTATTGTGAAGATCAAATGAGATAATATTTGTAAAGCACAGTGCCTGGCACATAGAAGGTACTATATAAATGCTAGTTATTATTGTTTATTATTACTACTATAACTACTAACTTCGTTGTTATTATTATATCCCCTTCAGCAGCAATGGGAGCAGTAGACAAATAAATGGAATGGCAAACCATAAAGGAATGCATACAAAGCAGTGGCATTTGAGAATCATAGGTAAGATCCAAGGATTTAGAGGGAGACCTAGAAAGGACAACAATATATCTTGATCCAAATTCTGTATCAGTTTTGAAGCTTTAACTACTTAATTGCCAAGAGTAGGTAGATTAGAGCTAGTCTTAGAAAAGTAAGTATGGCCTAAAAAAAACAAAAAAACAAAAAACTCAGTCCTTTAAGAAGTCAACCAAACCCTAGGTCAGTCTTAGGACTTAGCCTAGAACATCCCAAAAATCTATATTTGTATGATCTTGTCCCAAAAGTTCCTGACATGATCTGTGGCAAACTAGATTGAGTCAGAGGATTTGAATCTAAATCCCAAATTTGCAATTTACTATCCTTATAACAACCTCTTGGCTTCAGCTTCTCATCTGTAAAATAAGAAAATTGAACTAGATACTAAATAAGTCACAGAAAAAATGGGCAGGTTTAAAAATATTGATTTTCTATTACAGATTTGATTCCATAGGGGGAAAAAAACAAAATTAACCTAAAGTTTAAAAAAATTTTTTATTGATGGCTTTTCTCTTCACATCACTCTCTCCAGAGATGACTGATAAGGAAACTTGGTCTAACAATATATTGTCATATATTGTATTCTGTCATGTTTGTCTTTCACCTCTCTGCCATAAAAGCGAAGGCATATTTGTTATCTCTGCTTCTGCTCACTGGTTGACTTCATCACCAATCTTTTCCCTCGCACTGTTGTAATGATTAAATGTATATCATTCTCTTAGTTCTGCACCAGTTCATACCAATCTCTAGATATGCTCCTCCAAATTCATCATTTATATTCACAAGTTCCCACTGTATCAAATTAACATCATTTTCAACTGTTGCAAATTTCACAAAACCTCAAAAACTTCACAATTTGACACAGACCTCGGAGAACATCTAGACCAACCTAGACAGAAATCTATTAGATTCCTGACAGAGTAATTCAATCTTAGCCTAAAGAGCTCCAGTAATTTGAAATTTACTATCTCCTCAAGTAGCCAGTTCCACTTTGGAATATCTTTTACCCATAAGGGAATATTTCTGAACAATGAGCCAAAATGTTGTATCTCTGAAACTTTCATTCATTTCTCCTACTTGTGTCTTCTGAGGCCAAGGAGAACAAGGTTAATCCCTATAAAAGAACCTTTCAAACACTTCAAAATAACTACAATGTTGCCTTTGAGCTTCTTTAGGGTTAACTTCTCTAGTTCCTTCAATGGATCTGGGACATCCTGCAAGTAGTTTGTAAATGTCCACCACTAAAACAGAACAGTCAGAACTGAATATGAAATTCTAAAAGCCTCAACTGTTGTCAAGCCTGAGGCTTGTGTGGTTTTTTGGTTGCTTTGTCATACTATTGGCCCAATTGAATTTACAGTCCGTTGCATCCCAAATCACACAACCTGCTGCCTACTTCCTGAGTTATACAGATAATTTTTTCAATACAACAAAGGTAGGACTTTACATTTATCCCTATTAAATTTAAACTAATTAGATTTGTTCCATCTGTCCTAAAGATCTTTTTGAGATCTTGGCTCTGTAACCTAACACGCTTTCTTTATCTACCTAACACGCTAATTCTTTCTACCTTTGTGTGATCTCAAACCTAATAAGCATAGATAATATCAATGTCTTCAAATAGGTCACTAATAAAATTTTTTAAACTGCCCCCAAGTACTGATCCCTGGGGCACTCTGCTAGAGGCTAAATTTACTCCTGATCTGAATCCATAAACACAATTCTCAAACTCTGGTCATTTAATATGTTCCATACCAAAGGTACAATCCATGAGCCCATCTTTTCCACAAAGACATCATGAAAAACTATCAAATGTTGCAGAGATTCCGGGATATTATTGTTTATAGCATCTTGCTTCTCAATCAATTTAGAAAGTGAAAATTAAGATAGCTGATCAGTTTTCCTTTTTAAAACTTCACAGGGGGCAGCTGGGTAGCTCAGTGGATTGAGAGCCAGACCTAGAGACAGAAGGTCCTAGGTTCAAATCTGGCTTCAGAAACTTCCTAGCTGTGTGACCCTGGGCAAGTCACTTAATCCCCACTGCCTAGCCCTTACCACTCTTCTGCCTTGGAACCAATACACAGTATTGATTCCAAGATGGAAGGTAAGGGTTTAAAAAAAAATAAAGGAAAAAAAAACTTACAAAGTGTTCCTTTAATAAAGTAACTCAAACTTTTCAGGAATAGAAATAAAGAAAAATCATCTTTTTGCTCTTTTTAGGAAAAATCAGATTTCATTTACTCATTCCTAATCCTGCAGTGCATATCCTCTTTGATAGGATTTTTCAAAATTCACTGTTAACAACTCAATGATTATGCTGGCAGTAATTTCCTTAAATGGTTTGGCAGGAGGAACTAGAGAAGCTGGAGATCAAGGAAAGTGAACAGCTCCGCAGTCCAAAGATTTTAAGCAACACTACTCTCATATGGGAATAATGCAAGGCCAGGTTAGGTCAGGCTGTCTAGGCCTCATCCTAGAAAACATTCTAAATTCCCAAAGGACCTGGATGGTTTGGGAGTGAGAGAGGAAAGGATCCCATTCATCTGCCTCAATGTACATTAATTTTTTTAATTAAGCATACATTCAAAACAAAGATCTTTTTTTCCTAATATAATTAATGATCATTTCTGATAGTACAAAAGGCTTCTCAGGTCACTCTTCTCTTTTTAAACCCTTACCTCCTGCTTAGAATCAATACTGTGTATTGATTCCAGGGCAGAAGAATGGTAAGGGTTAGGTAATGGGGGTTAAGTGACTTGCCCAGGGTCACACAGCATGAAAATGCCTGAGGTCAAATTTGAACCCAAGGCCGCCCACCTCTAGGCCTGGTTCTCAATCCACTGAGCCACCTAGCTACCCCTTCAAGTCTTTTTGAGACACCCAAGTTTGCCTCTGCCCTTCTTCATTTTGCCTGCCTAAATAATACCCCCGCATCCTGAACTTTTCTGAAAATGTCTATACTTTCTTCTGGAAACATTCATGCCTCACATTTACACATGCTTTTATAAGCCAAGCCCAGGTATTTCCTTGCCTGCTACAAGAGATGGGAAACCAATCAAATATGCCTCAGTCAAAAATCTGCTCCCTCCCTCTAAAAAGCATGATGTTTGCCTCCGTACAGTTGCCTTAATGTGGAAGAATAGGGTCACAGCCATTCTACTAGGATGAGTAATGATGGACAGCTAATGAATCCACAGTTCCAAGTCCAAGGACAAACTCTTTTTTTGACTTGCCCACTTCTTCCTCCAGCTCTGGCATGAAAATCATCACGTCCTAGTTTCAGACCTCTCTAGTTCTAACTTTCCTTGAATATGGTAATTATCATTTACCCAAATTTAATGAACTTGCACAACAATATTTTAATAATCATTTAACACTGATATTATATAATCCTGATGAAAATTATTTGCTTTGATATAAGGTAGATGATAAAACTTTAAAGAAGTGTTAAGGCAAAATTTAAAATACTTTAAATATTTATCATCTTTGTACTTTCCTGGGTAGTACAGTTTGAAAGAGGAAAAAAAAATTCAATCGATACCAACAAAACCCTCAACTTAGACATGAATCTTAAATATCAAATAGTATATAAGAAAAAGAGTAAGCATTTTAAAATATGAGGAAAAAACTCTGATATTAAGACTTAGTAATCTTACTCCAACATTCTTTCCTCAAAGGGGAGATAACATCTAATGCACTGACCTCTTTTGCCGATGATTAATACTTGAATCTTCAGACATTTATGCATACCAGACAGAGAAGAAATCAAATAGCCTAGGTATGCCCTACAATCAGAATTCAATCCTTATTGACTCTACTCCATAACTTTGGATTCTGCATCAACCTATATATGGTACATGCCTCCTCCACCATACTTTCAAACATCCCCTAAAGAATGATTTGTCCACTCCAATCAGCCTTAATTTGAAATGATTTATTTTCTGCAAAAACCTGCTAGGTGTACCAGATACTATTCTTTTTACCATGGGTTTTGGCCTTGGACCCTCCTAGAAAACTATATTCAACTAATGCCCACATCTCCCCATCTGGAAATAACAAAAAAAGTCTACCTTGAAATAAAGTCAATAAAAGCATATGGCTTATTATTAATTAGCAGGATATCCAAATAACATTACTTTTTTTAAAAGTTAGAATACTTACGAAATGCTTTGTCAATTCTCCACCCATTTGCCTTTTCCTCACGTTTAAATTTATTCTGTAAAAATAAAATAAAATTAATCTGTAATTTTCTTCCATATAAAGAATGATAACATGGGGTGAAGATGGGATATGGGCTGGGAATTTAAACTTGATGACCTGCAAGGTCCTTTATGGCTTTAGATCTAAGAGACTAGAGGTACAAAATGCTATGGAGGTTAAAAGAAAGGAAAGATCATATTTAAAGGAAGAGAAGAAGATTGAGGAGAAGGAAGCCTTAACAGAAAAGTAACAATTAAGATGGACTTTAAAAAATGTGTAAGATTATGATGGGTGGAGATAGAGGGGAAAAGGGAAACCTAAGCTCCAGGTAAAAACATGGACAGTATTGAAAAGATGGGAAAATGTAGGAAATGCTTAAGAAATAACAAGTGGTCCAGTTTATTAGAAGCACTGGAGAGTAAAAGAAAAAAAATACTAGAAATATAAGTAGGGGCCAGACTACAGAGGACCTTGAATATGAAACTAAAGAGTTTAGACCGTATTTGAGAGGCAACAAACACTTAAGATTTTCAGTCAGAAAACAATATGTTCAAAGATGTTGTTGAGAAAACTAAAAGATGAACCTGAAGGGTTGAGGTAAAGGCAGCAATAGCAGGAAGTACTGACCACATCTCAATAATAAGGACCAGAACTAGGATGGTGACAATGGGAAGAGAAAGGAAGCAATGGATTAGAGTTACTGTGTACTGTGTACATTTAACAGGACTTGGCAAGTGGCAGAATGAAGAGAAAAAGAAAGGAAGGAATCAATGAAGACTATTAAGTTAGATAAATGAGCAGAGAATTGTGTTATTAACAAAAATAAGGGAAAAAATAGGAAAGTCAGAAATACTTGCTAAGTGAATTAATTAATGAAGTCTTAAATGCCTTGCTCATGCTATAGTGGGGCTTCTGAGAGAACTCAATGTAATATTAATCATTCCCAACACTTACTGTAAATGTAGGCATACCACAAACAAGTGACCTCAAAGCCCTTTCCTCTTGTGCAGGTATATCCAAAGAGTGAATGTAAAAGGCTAAAATCTTTTTTAAATTACTCCAAATATCACGTCAATGCCATCCTACCCTGACTTTACAGGAATTGTATGTGACAGCAGATACGAGAGCACTAGCTCTATTCTCCAAAATTGGAAGTGATGCCATGGTTGGCCTCAATGACGCTGGGTAAAAGAAAACAGTAGAGGTGGCCAAAACGGCAGTCAGGCCACAAAATTTTGATGGAAAAAGTCTATGTAGACTAGAAACTATGCACTTCTAATGCAAAACATAAATATAAAATTTATGTTGAACAAGAGTGCAGAATAATGAAAACAGTAGGAGACAAGGAATGAAGAAACTTAGCTTTCCATACTGCCTGTCGCTTGCTGTGCTACCACAGGCAAGTCATTTAGCCTCTCTGAGTTCTAATTGTCTTACATGTAAAAAAGAAGAAATAGTAACTTGTAGTACTTAGCTCACAAGGCTATTGTGACAATCAAGTGGTAAAATTTAAAGTGCCATCTTAATTCCAGATAGTATATTATTATATAATAATGCTTTATAAATGTTATAATATCTATTTTAAAGGTTGAGAAACATACTTTTTATGTAACAAAGAGCAAATATAAAAGAAAGGAATGAAATGAAACGACAAAAAAACAGAAAAAAAGGTTAAAAGGAAGACATGCTAAGTACTTCCTGGCCCCTTTCCTGATATCCCACAGCTTACATTTGTTTTACCTTAATTTCTATTCTTGCTCTGTGAGGAAAGAGTTGGCCAATCATGGAAAAGTCAGTTCCTACCATGCTGATGGCTAAAAAGAACATGTCTGTTTCTGTTAAAACAAAGTTTCAGAAAAAATTACAAATTAACTTCAATATTTGAAAGTAGTAAAGTTGTAGATAATAAATGTGTATACAATATTAATATATTTATAAATTTATATAATGTTTTGTTGGATGCTATCTGTTTCAAATCTGTAATATTATTTATCATAGGAAGTAGCTGATATAAAATAAAAAAATCTTATGCAGGCATACATCATTTTCATAGAATATTTCTAATTATAGAGAAATGTTAAGATTCCCAACATGTCGTTACTACGCTAGAATTAGTTTAAATACAACTTAAGACAGTACCCTACCAAGAAATATGCAAGACTTAATAAAAAGTCAACTACAAGATAATTTTTATAGAAATAAAGGAAGAGCTAAACAATTCATTAGTTAAACAAAGTCAATATAATAAAAATTAAAGATAATAAAATCAAAGAAGCACTTAGTAAATGCAAGGCATTGCACTAGGTGTCAATATATATAGATTTAAAACAAAAAACAAAAACAAAAAAATTTCTGCCTTAAAGAAAGATTCCTGTAGGTCATAGATACTCGGACAAAAATCTTAAATCAAAACAGAGATTCTAAAAGGTAAGAAGAGAGAGCATTCCAGGCAGTGGCTTTAGCCTGTGTAAAGCAAAAGATTAGGGTTGAATTATCTTATGGAAGAAAAAAAAAAGTAAGCCAAAGTAGCTAGTAAACAGAGGACATAAGGGGGAGTAATTAGAAGTCAGTCACAAAACACTGGTTAGAGATAGGTTATAAAGGACTTTATATGACAATATTTTCTCTAACTCTAGAGGAAATTAATTGGGAGCCACTGAAGCTTCCTAAGCAAAGCATTGATATGGTCATACTTCTACTTCAGAAATACTTGAGCAGCAATGTGAAAGAGACAGAAAATAGTAAGACTAAGCAGGAGTAGGTGCAAGTGAAAAGTGTGAACTACAGTAGTTGTGGGATTAATGAAGAATTAGAGACAAAAACAAGATCTGGGTAAATCCTTCAATCATTCTCGAATTAAAAATTATACCATAAGGAAGTAATTCTCAAAACTAGCTTGTATTAGGTTTTTAAAGAGATCAATGAGAAGCAGGTAGATGTTTCATAGGAGAGAGTTAAGCCTGAAGATGAGAAGATCCGAGTTCAACTATGGCCACAGATCCTTCCTAACTTTGTGACCCTGGACAAGTCACTTAACCTCAATTGCTTAGCCCTTACCATTCTTCTGACTTTGAACTGATACTTAGTATTGATTCTAAGACAGACAGTAAGGGTTTAAAAAGAGAGATTAGTAAAACATATTGAAAATAATAAGAGGGAGTGGGGGCAGAACCAAGATGGCAGAGAACATATATACTAACCCATCTGACCTCTACCAAATTACCCTCCAAAAAAACTGTAACACTTCTGAATGAATTCTTGAGCAGCAAAGCCCACAAAAATACAGGGTGAAGTAATTTTTCAGCCCAAAACGACTTAGAAGGCCAACATGAAGGATCTAGTGTACTAAGGTGGAGGTGGGAGTCCAAAGCAGTGCCAAAGCAGGACCTCTGGTGTTAACGGGCCCTGGGTGCAGCTGAAGCAGCAGAAAAGGCTTGCAGAGCTCCCAGCCAGATGGTAAGAGGGATAAAACAATTGCTGAAAAGGAGATTGCAGGAGTCCCTTTGGTGGCAGTGGGACCAAGACTCTTGTCACATTTCCCATACAAAGAACCAGGTAGCAGACCTGGGTGAAGTTTAAAGGTGAAGAGGAACACCAGCACACACCAGCACTTGTGGCCACAGGGGAACAAATGACCTTTGTCATAGTTCCAACAAGTAAAAGAGTACTTATGATTACTCACAGACTAGGGCACGGCCCAGTAGAGTATTAAACACATTTTCCTTTCATCATACCGCCTTGGAAGAACTGAAAACATATAGATTCCTAGAGTCAGCTTTAAAGGCAGCTGCACAAAGAACCTGAAGCATGGGAAAGTGCTCCCATCACCAATTTACAGAGCCTCATTTTTAACAGTTTTTAAAATTAAGAGAAAAGAAAAAGGCTGGAAAATGAGCAAACAACAGAAAAAAAACTTGATAAAGAAAATTATTTTGGTGACAGAGAAGACCAAAACAAACTCAGAAGACAACAAATTCAATATCGCTATATCTAAACCTCAAAGAATAATATAAATTGCTCTAAAGTCCAAAAAGAATCAATGGAGGAACTCAAAAAAGATTTTTTAAAAATCGAATGATTAAAAAAAATGGGAAAGGAAATGAGAGTGATATAGGAAAATCATGGGGGAAAAAAATCAACAGCTTGGTTATAGAGACATAAAAAAATACTGAAGAAATTAATACCTTAAAAAAAACAAAATAGGCCAATTGGAAAAAGAGACACAAAAATCTAATGAAGAGAAGAAAAATCAGAATTGTCAAATGGAAAAAGATATACAAAAATGCAGTGACGAGAACTTCTTAAAAGATAGAAGAGGCCATATAGAAAAAAGAGACACACAAATTCACTGAGGAAAAGAACTCTTTTACAAAGAATTGGCCAAATAGAAAAGAAGGTACAAAAGCTAGCTCATGAAAATCATGGCTTAAAAATTAGAATTGAGCAAATGTAAACTAATGACTCCATGAGACATTAAGAAACAATTAAAGTCAAAAGACTAAAAAAAGAAAAAGAAAATGTGAAATATCTCTCACTGGAAAAACAACTGATCTAGAAAATAAATCCAGGAGAGATAATCTAAGAATTACTGGTCTACCTGAAAGCCAAGATAAAAAAAAAAAAGAGCTTGAACATTATCTTTCAAGCAATTATTAAGGAAAACTACCCATTCTAGAACCAGACAGCAAAATAAGAAACTGAACAAATTCACCAATCGCCTCTTGAAGGAGATCCCAATAACTCCCAGAAATATTATGGTCAAATTCCAAAACTCAAGGAGAAAATATTGCAAGAAAAAAAAATTCAAATATCATGGAGCCATAGTCACTGTAACACAAAATTTAGCAACTTCTACATTAAAGGATCAGAGGGCCTAGAATATGATATATATCAAACATTCCTGATGAAAAAACCAGAGCTGAATGAAAATATGATTCTCAAATGCAAGACTAAAGAGAATCATAAAAAGGTAAACAGGAAAGAGAAATCAAAAAACATTCAATAAGGTTAAATTGTGTACACTGCTACATGGGGAGGTGATTCTTATAACACCAAAAGACTCTGTCATTATTAGAGCAGTGAAAGAAGGATATTATATATGCAGGGCAAGGGTGTGAGTTGAACATGGTAAGAAGATATGGGAAAAAAAATAATATTAAGGAATCAGAAAGAAGAATGTATTGGGATGAGGGGGAAAGGAAAAATAAAATAGGATAAATTACCTCTTACAATAGAGAAATGAAAAAGTTTTAACGATGGAGGGAGTAATATAGGATTAACATTGCCATGTTTGTTTGGAGCAACCTGTCAGTTGCCCTGGTTGGATGTTGACCGTGGCATGATACAAAACGAATGTTACCTATGTTCGGAGCTTTACTCTAATTGGAATTGGCTCAATGAGAGAAGAAGATATACAATCAATAGAGTATAGAAATCTATCTTAACTTTTAAGAAAGTAGAAGGGCTTGATAAGAAAAGGGGGTGGGGCTGATAAAAAAAAAAGGACCAATTGGGAGTGTGGTGGTTAGAAACTAAAATAGGGGCAAACTGGATGGAGAGTCGCAATCATAATGATACAAAAAAAATTTGTTTTCAAGTCTCTCTAATAAAAGTCTCGTTTCTCAAATACACAGAGAAATGAGTTGACTATGTAAGAAAACAAGTCATTCCCCAATTGACAAATGGTCAATTCTCCGACAAAGCAACTACAGTTCTCAAGAGGCATGCAAAAAAGTGCTTATAAATAACCATTAATTAGAGAAATGCAAATTAAAACAACTCTGAAATACCACCTCACACCTATCAGATTGGCTATTACAACAAAAAAAGAAAATGACAAAACTTGGAGAGGATATGGGAAAATTAAGAGACTAATGCACTTTGGGGGGATTTGTGAATTGATTCAATCATTTTAGAGAATAATTGGGGCTTAGGTCAAAAGGAATATAAAACAGCACAAATCCTTTCCCCAGAAATACTATTATTAGATTCATAACTCAGATATTAAAAAAAAGGGGGGGTGAACCAATATGTACAAAGATATTTAAAGCAGCTCTTTTTATGAGGAAAAAGAATTAGATAGCAAGGGGATACCCATCAATTGAGGAATGGCTGAGTAAGTTATAGTATATGATTATAATGGAATATTATTGTGCTATTAAAAATGACAAGTAGAAGAAACTCGGAAGAACTTGTAAAGACTTACAGGAACTAAAGCAGAGTGAAACGAACAGAATTAGGAGAACATTGTACACATTGACAAGAATGTACAATGAACAACTGTGGATAATTTTGCTATTCTTAGCAATACAATGATACAAAAGGATCCCAAAGGACTCAGGATAAAAAATGGCATTGCTACCAGAGAAAAAGAACTGACAAAGTCTTAATCCAGACCAAAGCAAACTTTTTTCACTTTCTTTCTTCCTATTTTCCACAAAAGGATTAATATAGGAAAATGTTCTACATGACTGAACATGTGAAATTTACAAAAGATTGCTTACTCTCTCAAGAGGGTACTTAGTGGGTAGGGAAGAGCAAGAAAATTCAAGACTCAATATTCTTTTAAAAATATTGGAAATTGTTTATGTTTACTTGTAATTGGGGTAAATTTAATTTTTTAAATAAAAGAAAAAGAAAATAAGTCTATAATCTCCCCAAGTAAGCTATAACCAGGGACTATCTTCTGCTTTCTTTTGGTATCCCCAGGACTTAGTAAAGTGCCTGGTGCACATAACAGTCTAACATTTGTCCCTCTAAATTTTGTTAAATAAAATCTACCCAGAGTTTTGTGACCTAGACAAAGCAAAATTTTCACAACAATTACAAATAGACAAGTGATAGAAATATTTTTTAAATTAGAAGACAATGGATATTGACATGTTTTATGAGAAGGGATATATTCTTAGTAGGCTGTGACTTGGAAAAATTATGAGATAAATTTGATGAATGATTAATAACAAAAAAAAAAATAAAGTTTTTTGTACAAAAAGAAATTTCCCAAAAATTTTCCTAGAAACAAAGTGGGGAAGGAGGGAGAAAACCTCAGCATAAATGTGATAGTTATCTAACACAAAATTTATAAGGTACTGACACAAATTTATCAGAGTAAAAAGTCATTTTTCCAACTGATGTGTAGACAAATGGTATTTAGAATCTATTATTATTACTATTTTTTTAAAATAAACCTTTACTTTCTGTCTTACTAACAACTCTAAGCCAAAAGGGAAAGGGCTAAGCAATGAGGTTAAGTGATGAGGTTAAATGAGGTCACATTTGAACCCAGTTTTTCCTGACTCCAGGCCTAGCATTCTGTCTACTAAGCCACCTAGTTGCCCCAAAGAGCCAATAACTGGGGGGGGGGGGGGGGGGAAGTTTCAACAATCACAATAAGAAATTTCCAAATCCTGTTAAGTGGGTCAATAATTCTGGGTAGCAATTTGGGAATATAGTATGAAAAATAACATTTAATCCAAAAATCTAATAATGAGTATATTACCTAAAGGGGTAAAAAAATCTCATCTTCACCAAAATATTTATACCAGTACTTTTTTGTCACAGAAAGCAAATACCTATCATGGGGAAAGGGAGAAATGACTATCAAACTGTGGTTATTGTTAGTCCTTTGTTTTGAAGACTAATGATATCACAGAGTAATATTTTGATTTGATCATGAATTGGATTTAAGTGAGTCAGAGTTGCACCAAGTCTTCAGCCTCACACTCTCTCTTCCAAAGACATTCAAGTTCAGTAGCACAACAAAATTTAAGACAACTAGTGATGACCCAGGATACAGTGGATGTCCTTGGCATCTTCCTGTATGACTAAACTCTTAGTACTCCAGAACACCTGCTTCAGTTGCCTTCATGGCCATTGAAATAAACTGTTCTCATCCACCCATTCCACCAGAGGAACTATACACCTGCTTGGGGTAGATATCCCCCCCAACTCATTACTGGGTTTGGGGCCTGTTGGTTACCCTTAATCTGGTTTAGCTCATCTGTCAAGATGGTTTTTACTGGGGTTTGGCCACTGAGCATTATAATACTTCTTGGAACCGCAGGTCAAAATTGGATGAAAGGTAGACACCAAAAGTGGATGAGCAGCCCTGAAAAGGGCTTGACAAGCCCTCACAACAAAAGTGCTGGTCCTCTCTGGTCAACTCATATATCCCATACACAAACTATGATACATAAAAGGAATTTAATGTAATGTAAGAAATAATGTCTATAGGGAGAAGCTAGGTAGTGCAATGGATTGAGAGTCAAGCATAAAGATGATGAGAGGTCTTGAGTTCAAATTTGGCCTCAGACATGTTTTTAGCTGTGTGGCCCTGGGCAAGGCACTTAACCTCACTTGCTTATCCTTCACCACTAACCAGTATTTGGTGTCAATTGTAAGACAAAAGGTAAGGGTTTTTTTAAAAGTCTCAAACCACAACCAATCATAACATGGGGACAGATTAGAACCATTCTCAAAAAATACAGGAGTGAAGCAAGGATGCACACTCTGCCCCTATTATTTTAAATAGCTCTGGAAATCCTAACGAGCAGTAAGAGAAGAGAAAGAAATTAAAGGAGTAAGGAAGGAGTAGGCAATGAGGAAGTAAAACTATTTGCTAATGATATGATGGTTTACTTAGAAAATCTTAAGGAATAAAACAACGTATAGGTTAGCAAGGTTGCAAGCTCCATGATAAATAGCATCTCTATATAATGATAAAAAAAAGTCCAAGAGACAACAATAGGACAGGAAATCCCATTCCAAATAACTATTAAATGCATGAAATATCTAGGGACCAACTTACCAAAAAAAATAAAAGATTTAATAGATTAGGGAAAGGAGAACCAGAAACAAAAGCACTTAGCAAATGAATGTTAGATAAACTGAAAAATAAATTATTTAAAGAAACTCTAAGTGATAAAAATTGCTAAAAAAAAAACAAAACAGAAAGCAGGCAGAAACAGGTCTTATATCAATACCTTACACGATATTCCACAATACATTCTAAATGGATATACAGCCTTATGTTAAAGATCATACTATGAGAAAAAGTAGCAGAAAAGCAGATTATATAACCCTCACAGGACATATATTATTAACCAAGTAAGGGATAGAGGAAATTACAAAAAAGAGAAAACTTTGACAAAAGAAACTTAAAAGCTTCTGCACAAACAAAACTAATATACCTATAAGGGGGAAAACTTTTTACAGAATTTTTCTGATAAGGATTTGGCATTCATGATATATAAACAATTAATTAATATCTATAGAAGTCCAAAAGAAATTCCTAATAGATAAGTACTCAAGGAATAAAAACAAAATTGTAAAAGAATTGCAAACTATTAACAATCATGTAAAATCACTAAGAGAAATGCAAATCAAAAAACTTGAGGTTTCACCTCACATACTACAATTTGGCAATGATGGGAAATAGTCAGTGAAGGAGAGGACTATATAGGAAGATAAAGCATTGTTGAAGCTTTGAATCAGTACAATCATTTGGGAGGCAATTTGGAATTATGCAAATAAAGTGACTAAAACGTCCCTACTCTTAGACATAGAGATTCCATTAACAGATTTTTATCTCAAGGAAACCAGTGATAAGAAAGCTTCCATATATACCAAATTATTTATAGCAACAGTGAGAGCAAAGAATTGGAAACAAAATAGACGCCCATAGATTAGGAAATGGCTAACCTATAGTGCAATAATATAATAGAACATTACTGTGCTACAATAAATGACAAATGTGATGAATGAAGAAAAAAACATAAAAAGATCTATATTAACTGATGTAAAGTGAAGTAAGGTGAGACAAGATAATAATATATACAAAGATTACAACAATGTAAATGTTAAGAATCCCACCCCAGTGAAAGCTGCTAAATTACCAACAAAACTGGCTTGAAAGAAAAGATATGCAAAGACATCTCCATTCCATCTCTATGCAGAGGTGGGAAGACTACAAATGTGATACATAGCACATATTTTCTGACTTTTGGTGTACTGATCAGTTTTGCTGACTTTTGTTCTCTTATTTTCAAACATTTGTTATATGCAATGACTTTCAGGAGATGGAAGGGAAACTAGGGGAAATTTTGGAGATGTAAAAAAAAATCAATAAAAGCTTATATTGAAAAGTATCAAATATACACATGATTAGAAAAGCAAAAGGTTTTGGGATTCTGTACCATTATTCTCTTCTGGTTCAGTCTAATCGGACTTAATCACTCCTTTTTCTCCTTGAATGGATCATCATGATGTCCCATCCTATGTGTGGTTATAAAGCTAGACTCCAATCTGGGACCTCTTCTCTTCTCTTTTTAAATCATGTGCCTTGGTAATGTAATCAGCTCCCATGTTAAATTTTTATCTTTATGAAGATGACACTCACTCTCTATATATCCTATCCTTGTTCTCTCCTGAATTCTAGTCCTAAAACACCAAATGCTTCCTTGACATCATCACCTCAGAGACCCATATGCATCTCCAACTCAATATATCCAAAATGGAACTCATCTTCCTATTCTTCCAGTTATCCAAGTTCTCAATCTCGGAGTCCTTAACACTTTATCCCCCTCCCCTCCTTACTTCACCACAGCCAATTTGCCAATTTCCTCAATTTTTCTTCCACAACATTTCTATTCCCAACTAAAATGCAGGCCTCCATCATTTCTACCCTTACTCACCCACAATCACTCTTATCTGGTCCCCCTGCCTCCAGTCTCACACCTTTCCAAACTAATTTCCATATAAGATGCCAAACTGATACTTCTGAAGCATTGGTCTATGTCATTCCCACTCACATTATGCTCCAGTCAGAATATCCTATGTTCTCCATATACAACACTCTGTCTCTTGCCTCAGGATCTTTGCCTAAGTGGATATTATGCCTAGAATACTCTTCTTCCTTAAATCTAAGATTTCTTTCATTTCAGTTTAAATGGCTTCCCCTTTACAAGACTTTCTCTGATTACCCAGCTGATTTATGTCTTTTCCCTTCCAAAAATTTTTTTTACTTTGAATATACTTTACATATACACATATATTTTTTAATCTACTCATCTGTGTTTGCTGTAGTGGAAAGAGCATTGGATTTGAAGTCAAGAAGATTTGGGTTCAAATTCTATATCAGACACTTAATACCTGTATAATCCTAAGTAAGTCACTTAACTGTTGGCTTTAGTTTTCTCATCTGTAAAGTAAAAGTGCTGAACTCAATGCCTGCTAGGTCTCTCCCATCCCAAAATCTATAATTCTATTATCCAACTAGATAATACTAGTAAAAAGTGATTAGCACAATGGCCAGTACAAGATCAACATTATATATATATATATATATATATATATATATGTATGTATGTATGTTTGTTTATCCACTTCTATGTGAATAGTTTTGTTTTTACCTTTGTCTTCCTAGCACCTAACCATGTCTGGTACACAATAAGAACACAAGTACATAGTATTTGCTGAATTGAATGGAGAGAATTTAACATGGTCTACCACATGTTATATAACAACCACAAAATGTATTTTATAAAAAACAGGGAGGAAGTGCAGCTAGGTGGCTCAATTGATTGAGAACTAGGCCTAAAGATGGGAGGTCCTGGGTTTAAATCTAGCCCACTTTCTAGCTGTGGGACTCTGGACAAGTCATTTAACCCCAATTGCTTAGCCCTTACTGTTCTTCTGCCCTGGAACTGATACTTAGTATCAATTCTAAGAGAAGATAAGAGTTGTTTTTTTTAAGTAACAAAACAAATAGTAAACTTCCTTGCTTTCTAAATGGGAGTCAAGGAAGGGGAAGAAAGAGGGAAAGCATATTGGCCTGAAAATAAAATAAAGTTGAACTTAAATAAAGGAGTAAGAGTGAGCAGGAGGGTGGGAGGGGAGAGAGTATTAAGTAGTTAATAGTAAGTAAAGAATTAGGAGGCAACTGGGTAGCTCAGTAGATTGAGAACCAGGCCTAGAGTTAGGGAGGTGCTAGGTTCAAATCTGTCCTCAGACACTTCCTAGTTGTGTGACCCTGGGCAAGTCCCTTAAACCCCATTGCCTAGCCCTTACCACTCTTCTACCTTGAAACCAATATATAGTATTGATTCTAGGATGGAAGGTAAATGTTTAAAATTTAAATCTTTTTTTAAAGAATTAACTAAATTATATTTTGTTAGTTAAAACCCAGCTTAATTTAGAAAAGTCTGGAAAAATACCTCTAAAAGTATAAGAATTATATCTTGCTTAAAAAAATACTCTAACATGAAAAAGAATGTTATCTGCTTCCAGAGAAAAAACTGCTGTAGTAGAAATACAGATGAAAACATATGATTTATCACTTGTTTATTTGGGTATATAGTTTGGGTTTTGGGTTTTATAAGATTATTCACTTATAAAAATGAATACTGAAATATGTTTTCCATGATAATACATGTATAACTCAGGAAAAAATATCCTAGTTTTATATCTACACTGAAATTACTTACTTCTGAGTAACTTTCCTCCAACATATTTTCCTTTTAAAATATTATTAATTTATTATTTATTAATTAGTCAGAGATCCATACTATGTAACTTTCTAGGACTCTAACAGTATATTAATGAAAAATTAATACATTAGTGCCTGAAACTTATTTTAAGCTATCCTAGTCTGCAATAATAAACAGGAGTGAAATGGAAAATGGGATATTTCTAACCTAAAATTTAAATTAGGGAGTTGAACTTATGTGAAGAAGTTAAACAAGCCATCATAAATAAAACAATGATTCAAAAACAACAGTAATTTTACCAAATTGATTATCAAAAAATTCCAAAATTTAGCAGTCCTATCCTTACCCTATTAATTACTCTCATAATCATAGCTTATATGGTTAAATACCACAATGAAAATGTTTTCAAATAAACATTCATCAACTGAAACTGAACAATGATTACCTTTATTAGACCATGGTTTAGAGTAATAATTTTTCCTAAAGCTGGAATACGTAGTTGTGGAACCTCTTTCAAAAATGGGATCATTTTCTTCAACAACACAAGGGCCTTTTGTCCTTAAAACTTCTACAGTTAAACTGAAAGAAAGAAGCATTTTGAAAGTTGTGAAGAATATGTAATAATACTTGAAAATAATTAGGTTTTTTTATAAATTACTATGACAGATTCATGCATAAAATTATAATATACATAGTATTTATGTTTCTTTAAAGTTAAGTGCAATTTTTATTTAGTCTCATACTTATTATGTGAAATCTAACACATGACCAAGCTGTCTCCCCTATTAGTAGTATGTAAAAGTAGATAGTTTCATACTTTGTATTTTAATATCTTGGGCCTATCTACTGGAACATAGGAGGCACTTACTACTTAGTGATTGTACTTAAATAGTTAAAAGAGATACATTAGCTCATAACTACAGGAAAAATCTGCAAAATACTTCAGGATTCAGTCAAAAAGAATCCATCACCACTTCAATATATATTTATTACTATTCTGTAACACAGGAAACACCACCCAGATAACAATGGAAGATAACAGTGTAATACAAGACCTTTCTGGTCAATTTATTTGTATGTTCAATTATAGTTTTGAAATTTATCAGCATCCATTTAATTACTAATTCTTAGAAAGCAATATTATCAAACATATATCACTATGAATAATTAGCAAAGTATTATGATCTTACATTGCTTTTTTTTCTTCTCTTTTACTACAGCAAGGCAAAGTATCACCATAACCAAAAAAAAGATGAATTTCAAGATGCCAAAATTAAAAGTTATTGTTAAGCTTACAACAAAAAAAATTAGGTAACTGAATAAAATTCTCTACAAAAATCAAAATGCGTACACTCATTCAAGTGTAAGGTTATTAAAAATGAATCTCTTGAAATATCAATCATCTCATCTGGCCAGATAATGAACAATGAGGTCAAGTATATGAATTCAGCTTCCCTAAAAGCCATTAAAGATTGAAATATTCTGTCCCACAGCTGTAAACCATAGACACTGCAGTAACCAATCACGCAAATCTGCCTGCCTACTGACAAGACCAAACAACGTGAACAGCTCAGCATAAATCTAGCACCACAGAACTAAGGGGAAAAAATGACCAATTACTCATGTCATCTTCATATATAAAAAAGTACAGTTAAAACTCTCAAAATGATACATAAGTGTATCCCAGTTGAGACCAATAATATTTATACAAATACACAGCATACAGATAAGATAGCTAGAACACAATGAGGTTAATTGACACAGGTACATAATGATTTGACTAACAGAGCTTAATTTCTTCTATTCCAATAATATCAGTTTTTCTTTTTCTTTACCTTTCTTCATCCAGAATAATAGAGCCATCCTCTGCCACTTTCACACGAGGAACAAGTAAAGGGCCATCACTGTTCTCTTCTTCCATTTCTTCAACATCATCTTCAGCATCAGGAATATTTTTCTCTTCTTGCCTAAAATATACACAAAGTAAAAATAGTTTAACTAGATTAGAGAAATATTTTCTGAGTAGTATGAACTTAAAAAAATTTTTATGACTAAGGTCATCTTTTACTACAAAGATTAAATGTATAACATATTTCTAAAAAAGTGATTTATAAAATATTCTCATGTTTTACTAAAGTTAAACTTAGCCTTGCTTGAGTATCAGCAAATTTTAAATGGAAAAACATACAAATAGTATTCCCATATGAACTTAATTGAATTATTTCATTGGTTAATGATTCTATTAAACAGAATCCAATCAGCTATGGTTGACTTTAATGGTACTAAAGTAATTCTTTTTAAAAGTATGCATAACAAAAGCTTTGACAATTAAGAAACAGAAGCTTACTCTTTAGTTTGCACTGGCGTAGATTTTTCAGTTTTTGCTTCCTGTTCCAAAGAAGATCTATTAAACAATAACACAATGCAAATTTGAATAAACAAATATTACTTCTAATTTCTTCTTTAAAAACCAGATATTTAAGAGAGAAACTTTTAAGTTAGTTGTCAAATCTATCAGTCAATGAAAAAAGATACAGTAATACTTTTGTCAATAAAGAGAATGAGTCCCAATGAAAATACTTTTTCACTTTATTATTAGATAGAAAAACTGTAGAAAGCAAAGGGATGTGACTCAGGAAGCCCAAAGTGATTTACCCTCCTGTTATTTCTTTCCCTGCTTACAAAGCAGGCTGTAATTCTCTGTCCTCCTCAGTAAGTACTCCTAATTCTGTCAATGCAGTGCCAGTCAGTCATGTGCTGGCTATATATGTCCTTGTCCTAGAGTGCTCCTCCTGACCAAAGACTTAGTTCTCTGGTGCCCCAAAATATGGTTTCTCTTTCCACTACATCCTCATCCCATCTCAATAGCAAGAAATTTCAAGTTGAGATTATATCACAGAGGGCAATTGTGTTAAAAAGAGCTTTGTTCCTAGAGGATTTGTTCTTTGAAGCATCATTGCATTTAATTATTCCAGGGCCAGTTTTAGTGATGTATCCATTATTTCAGATTCAAACTTTAAAATAAAGTTATAGCGCATATTTATATGCCTGTTTATGGTTTATGAACTGCTTTCCTCACAATAACTATATCAAATGCATGGTCCATGTATTAATAACAATTTTATAGATAAGAAAAGATCTGCAACAGCCAAGGGGTTTACCCATAACCCCTTTCTTTAGATAAGAAGAAACAAGGTCTTTGGTTATACAAAAATTTTGTCAAATTTGATTTTATAGAGTGCACATGGTAGTTAATATACTCAGGCAAACATTTTTAATCTCAAAGAGAAAAATATTTGCTATAACTGTTTCTTTAATAACTGGGCATTACTAGCTAGCCTCCCCACAAAAGTTAATTACCAAAACTTTTTCCTTTATAACTTTCTAGGTGAAAGAACTTAAATATCCTATAAAGACATTATCGGTTGTATAGGAATTTGAGTCCATAAGTTGGAGAAGCCTTATAACAAATTTCTAGAGATAATACTTAGACCACTAAACCAAATTTAAAAAATATATAAAAAGAGGTAATTAGACTCACTTCATTGGATTGCTGTCCGGCAGGTAATATATCAAGTCTCTCATAGTCATTTTAGAGCGATCTGGTGGCATTTGGCTTTCATTTCCAGCATATTTGTTTTTCCATTGCTTCTACACATACACACAATTATTTAATATTATTTTATACATACAAATCTAAAGAATGCTAATATAAGGAATGCAACCCACTATCATTGTCTTATTGCTTTCTCAACTGAAATTACCTCAGTAATATTTCCACCCCCCTGGTTTTAAGGAAAATATTTTTAATACTGAATACAAAAAAGATGAAATCTCCTAAAAAGTTATAGGTTACTCAAGATGGGCTAATAGCAGCTCATCTTTATATAGCACTGGGCAGCTAGGTGGTAGAGTGGACGGAGTGGCAGATCTGGAGTCAGGAAGGCTCTGTCTTCCCAAGATCAAATCTGTCCTCAGCCACTTAATAACTGTGTGACCTTGAGCAAGTCACTTAACCCTGTTATCCTCAGTTTCCTCATCTGTCAAATGAGCTGGAGGAGGCAATGGCAAGCCACAGCAGTATCTTTGCCAAGAAAACCTCAAATAGGGTCATGAAGAGTAAGATCCAACTGAACAACAAAACTGCAATTCAAAAAGTACTTCCTTTTTAATAGCCTTGTGAGATAAGCTATACAAGTATTAATGTCACCATTTTACAGAAAAGAAACTGAATTTTTTAAAAAAAGATGAAATGGGAATAAGGGCCACAATTCATTATATATATATGTATATATATATTTATGAGCCAATAATCTAAATATTAAAAATCCATTAAAAATTTAGATACTAGGATATTATATATAATTTCATATAATTTCATAACTATAAAGCAAATTCTTAAAACATCCAAATATTAAGAATTAAAGGCAACAAAACAAATTTATTCCATCAAATAAAAATTAAAAATATTTGCATAGCAATAAGCAATGCTCCCAAAATAAAAAACTAGGAAAATGTTTACTCTATACAATATTCTAACTGTGAAACTGTTCAAACTCTCAAGTAATGAGAGAAATTCATAGCTCATAAATTGAAAGTTTAAAGTGATCTTAGAGGTTATCTAATTCAACCCTCTTATTTTCCAGATGAAAGTCATTGGGAGATGTGAATTGCCAAAGGTCATTCAGGTAGGAAGCAGGAGAGCTGAGGTTTGAAACCAAGTCCTCAATACCTTAAATTTGAAAGTTCTTTTTAATATGCCATGCTTCCTCACAAGTTAAAATTAAATATGGAAATGCATCACAGCCTTTAAATTGGCAAAGATAATTTAAAATAATAAACTTCACTATCAGGGCTACGTAGAAAAAGGCCCAATTACTAAAAGGCTGGTAAAGCTATGGTGAGATCTTCACTGACAGCAAAATGGCAATGCAAAGTAAGAAACAGCCATTGAGCAGTGAATAGAAAATTGGTCTCAAAATTGAGAAGTCTGCCCCTGACACCTGCTGGCTATTTGATCATGAACAAGTGAGTTAAACTTTCAGGGTTCTAAATAACTCTCCAAGTCTGGAAATAAGGTGCCAACCTGCACTAGCAGAGGGGCTCCTCATTCAGAAGTTCCCTATATCAATGAAATGACAAGTCTGGTAACCATCTCTACCCCTACAGTAAGAGTGATAGATTTGTTCAATATCCCTGGACATGGTAAATATCTTCTCAACTCTATATGATGAGTATATTATTAAGAGGAAAACAAAACCTCTCTTTATAAAAATATTCCTAAAAGTACATCTGCATGGTTTCAAGGTTAAATTTTCCATTTAAATGTGAACTTGGTCTATTTAGTTTCTATTTAGAACCTATATGCTTTATAGCAGAGCAAAATAGATTATAATTTTAGCACTATCTATTCAAATATGTCCCACCCCTAAGATTTTAATGTCATTTTTACTTGGGTGATGAAGTAAATGATTTGTCACTTGATTCCAATATGGAATTCTTCAAATGTTGGGCACCTGCCAGCTCAGCAAAATCAAAATTCATAAACTGACAACCAGGTTTCTTTTTCAGCTGTATGGAAGAGGGAAGGGGGGCAGAGGAAGAGGTGTCCAAAACCCCTCCCTCAAAGGGCCTAGCCTGAATAAAAAGTCTCAAAATAATAACCATATGAGGTCTCCTTTGATTCAGAAATGAATTGCTCTTTGAAAAAAGGCAATCTCTGACTTTAAGAACCTACTCTAACACTGTCTGGATTCAAAAACAGAAGGTAGAGGGGCAGCTGGATAGCTCAGTGGATTGAGAGTCAGGCCTAGAGACGGGAGGTCCTAGGTTCAAATCTGGCCTCATCAGACACTTCCCAGCTGTGTGACCCTGGGCAAGTCACTTCACCCCCACTGCCCACCCTTACCACTCTTCCATCTAGGAGCCAATACACAGAAGTTATGGGTTTAAAAATGTTAGAAAAAAAAAAACAAAAAAACAGAAGGTAGTGTTGCTCCCTATCTTCTGGTGGAGGGACTGAGCACTGGGGACCTACAGTAGGCAGGTTTTTTGAAGTCTTTTTCTCTGGATTCTTTTCTGTTCAACTGAGGAGCCACAATCTGAACCCTGTAGCTCCTTTTCTCTACCTAACTCATAGAATAGTATAAGCATCTTTATTCTGCTTTTCCTTTTCACTCTCTTCCTAGTGGTTATAGAAAAAAAAAGTTCTTGGCTTTTTCAGTCCCTTTTGCTCTACTGGGTAAATTGGGACTTCTCCCTTATCTCCTATATTTTCCACTGTATCTTCCCCCCACCCACCCACCCACACCCTTCCTCCCAGTCATCCTTAAAAGAACAAGAGGAAGAAAAAACTTTCACAAAACTAACTAATATATCAAAAAAGCCTGATATGCAGTGCTCCATGAACATAGGGCCCTCTACTCGAAAGATGCAGGGGGATTGAGGAACATCTTCTTTTATCTCGTTTGAGATCAAGTTTGTTCATTATAATTTCACAGTATTGTTTTGTTGTTCTTTCCATTTACATTGATGTAGCCATTGTATGTGTAGTTTTCCTGCTTCTGCTTGCTTAACTTTGCATCAGTTCATATTAGTCTTTCCATGCTCCTCTGAATTCATCATGGTCATCATTTCTTATAGCATAGTAATATTCTATTACATTCATGTACCATAATGTATTTAGCTATTCCCTAGTCCTTTGCTATGACAAATATAGCATAGATGAGGACTTTCCCCACTTTTGAGTATATGCCTTAGAAAAAAATCTCTGGGTTCAGAGGAAATGAACATTTTAATCACTTTATTTGCATAATTCCAAATTCCTTTCCAGAATGGCTGGATCAATTTACAGCTCTACCACTTCATGTGTATGGTTTTTAGTGTACTTGTCTTTCTACAACCCCTCCAACATTGACTATGCCCATCTTTTCAAATCTTGTACAACTTACAAGTGTGAACTGAAATATCAGTGTAGTTTTGGTTTGTATTTCTCATTATTAGAGATTTGGAGCATTCTTTCATATGGTTATTACTAGATTGTAATTCTTTTGAGAGCTACTTGCTCAAACTATTTGTGTATAAAAAGACTAAAAGCCATTTCTCAGTAGATAAGTAGTCAAAGGATTTGAAATATGTATATATACAAATGTAAATCTGTTGTCTATATATAATCTTGGATATTAGAACCTTACCAAAGATATTTTATTAATTTTCCCAAGACAACCACTTCTCTTCTTATCCGAGTTGTATTAATTTTGTTCAGGCAAAAGCTGGATTCATGTAATCAAAATGACCTATGTTATCTTTAGTAATTGCTTCTGTTCCTGGTTTGATAACAAATTCAACTCTTAGCAGTAGCTGTGGAATGTTTATGACAATCATCTTCTCTTCTAAATTTTTATGACATGACTTTTAATATTCAGGTTTTGTATATATTTTTAATTCATTGTAGAATACAGTATAAGATGATTTGGTTTATACCTAATTTCTGACAGACTGTTTTCCCGTTTTTCTAGCAGTTCTTCTCAAGTATGTTTCTTTCCTTTAGTCAACTTATGTTTTTGAATTTATCAAACACTGGTTTTCTGAGTTCAATTATTTCTGGTTCCTTTTTGTCAATTCAATTCCATTGGTCTGCTTTTTTATTTTTTTAACCAATACTAAGTCATTTTGATGATTTTTGCTTTATAATAGGATGAGGTATGGAAATGCTTTTCCTGTTCATTTCCATCTATTTTCATTATTTCTGCAACTATCTTTTGTTGCTACAAATTCTATTATATTTAATTCTGTAAAATGTCCTTTTAGCAGTCTGATTGGTAGAGCACTTCATTAAAATTAATTGTAAATTAACTTTGGTAGCATTGTCATCTTTATTATGTTAGCATGGCCCAGTCGTGAACACAGAAATTTTCTTCAATTATTTAAGTTGTTCTTTATTTCTTTAAGTCATATTTTACAATTACATCTATGCCACATGCTGAATGTACTTTAGTAGATTTATTCCCTTGTATCTTATATATTTTGCATGTTTTTTGAATAGAACATTCCTTTTTACATTGCCTCATAGATTTTATATTAGTGCATAAAAATGCTGCCAGTTGATTTGGATTTATTTTGTTGTCTAATTTTAATGTATAAATTTTCTCAACTGATTTCTTTGTTGATTCACTAGGATTTTCTTAATGAACCATTATGACATCAGCAGTGCTAAATTTTTTCTCCTCTTTATCTTTAAGCCTTTTTTTTCTCTTATCTTATCACTATTGCTAGTATTGTCTAGAATCAAATCAAATAATACTAAAGAAAAGAAATATCCTTACTCCTATCTTTACTGAGAAAGCATCTAGCATTGAGATCATTAGCTTTTACTTGACTAAATTTAGTTTTTAAAGACTGGTTTTCAGCAATGATCTTTTGATTTTCCTTTTTGGTTTGATCTATCCTGTTTTTCTTGGCTTCCAGTAGGTCTTCAGTTTGCCTATCATTTCATTTGATTTATGGGCTCCTTTTTCCAAGTGGGAGATTCTGTCTTTTAAACTGTGATTTTCTTTTTGAACTATTTCCTACTTTTTTTGCCAAATTTCTTCTATCTTTCTCATTTGATTCATCATCTCATATTTGAGCTCCTCAAGAGCTTGTGACCAATTTCCATTTTTTTTGGAAGGTTTGGATATGTTTGCTTGTTTGTTGTCCTCTGCTATCTCCTCTGTAGTATGGAGTTTTTCTCTGTAGAAATTATTGAGGGTCAAGGTTAATTTCTTGTTTCTTTTGGTAGTTACATATTGTAATTACTGGG